>NW_015152009.1:117247-118570 GCF_000732505.1 Cyprinodon variegatus | reverse complement strand
CGTGCCTCACACTTTGAAAACCGCCGGATGAAGCCATTTTGTTCAATGAGAGTGGTTCCACCCAGCACACCAGGGAGTGTCCTTGAAGCATTCCACAAGCATGGTCCACTGTACGCTTTCCAAAAAGTACACGGCTGCTCTATTTTTCATGCTTGATGCTTGTTATCTTCAATCTAGAGTAGAGCAGATTGTTCAGTCAGAAATTTGGTTGCTACAAAGCATAGTGGATCCGGTAGAGGTTCATAATTAAAGTCTATATGTGTGGACCGTTGATCGCATTTTACTCTGAAAAATCAAAACAACAATACATGAGTTTTACCACAGAGCTACCAGGGGATCTCATGTCATAGAACACCATCGACCACAACATTTTTATCTTTGAGGTGGAATAACACCATTTTATATGTTACGAATCATCTATTTTTTAAACATAACAGCAGACATGAAAAGGCACGGACTGAAAGGTAGTATGACGGAATAAGGAGCAGGCAAACATGAGTTTTACTGTCCAAATCGCCACTTTATTTTTCAATTTAAAGTCTAAATGTATATATTACAACTGAAACAATGATGAAATCCTAACATGATCTGAGTCCAAGTGCCCCGAGGCATTCTGCTCTGAAACAATCCCAGGGGTGCTTGGCAGAATCAAATAAGGACATGGTCAAGATACAGTGTACCACGTCCGTGCTCCTCCGTCAGTTTGGCCGCAGCTAAAGCAAGAGCTAAGGCTGAGGCAGCTAAAGCTAAACTGGAGTTTCATGAAAAAGAGACACATATTCAGATTGAGAAGGCAAAACTTGAAGCATGACTGCGTGCACTTACTCTCCAAAGGGAACTTACAGCTGGTAATGATGAAGCAAAAGTATTTGAGGCAGTAGCAGCAGACATAGAAGAAGGTAAATACAGTGAGACATCCGAGCGCAGTCCTGTAGCCAAACAAACACTGGGGACAGACGATTATGTAAAAGAGCAGTCATCTTACTTCAGTCAGTACAACTACAAGGATCAGGGGGCTCACTCACACCCACCTAATACTATACCCAATGCTGTTAACATATAACAATATCAACCCAGTCTCATGGGAAAATGTACCCCCACTACGTTGGTCCACACTGCAAAACGTAGTGGAGGTACATTAATGGCCATTTTTTTGTGGTACTGTTACGTTTCTTCTGCCTATACGCTTTCTATTGTTTTACGTCCTAGTCACGTGACTTTCAAGATTCCAGCTGGGAGAAGAAAAAAAATAAATATATGGCCGACATTCGCTCATTTTTTTGTGTGGAAAGATTAATGACTTGAGTTTGTTTTTGCATTAAA
>NW_015152009.1:106583-111659 GCF_000732505.1 Cyprinodon variegatus | reverse complement strand
TTTAATGCAAAAACAAACTCAAGTCATTAATCTTTCCACACAAAAAAATGAGCGAATGTCGGCCATATATTTATTTTTTTTCTTCTCCCAGCTGGAATCTTGAAAGTCACGTGACTAGGACGTAAAACAATAGAAAGCGTATAGGCAGAAGAAACGTAACAGTACCACAAAAAAATGGCCATTAATGTACCTCCACTACGTTTTCCAGTGTGGACCAACGTAGTGGGGGTACATTTTCCCATGAGACTGGGTTGACAATATACAGTACCTATGCACCATCGGATGAATTTAAGTCTCTTCCCATTCATCAGTCAAACATGACAGGAGGACACATTAAACGATCCCCCAACTGCAACTCTAACCACGGAGGTGATGCAATGCACAATGTTAATGTAAAAATTGATGTCCATACCTTTAACGTAAATTCAGGAAATCCCACATTTGATCTGGCAAGGTTTTTAGCATGCAAACAAGTCATAACATCTGGTCTGGTCAAATTTCATCACACTGCAGAACATTATCAAGCATGGCGAGCTTCATTTATCAGTGCTATAGAACCACTAGCGCTCACACCTAGAAGTTGATCTAATGGTGAAGTGGCTTGGCAAGGAGTCAAGTGAGCATGCGGCCAGAATAAGAGCAGTTAATATTAACCAGCCTATGGATGGACTAAAAGCAATATGGGCAAGACTGGACAAAATATATGGCTCACCAGAGGCGATTGAAAATGCTCTTTTTTCAAGACTTGAAGCTTTTTTCCAAAATCCATTCCAGAGATAACCGCAAACTTCAAGAGCTAGCAGATCTTCTACAAGAGCTCCAAATTGCAAAGCAAGGTGACAAGTTGTGTGGTTTAACCTATTTGGACACGGCTAGAGGTGTCCAGCCAATTGTAGAGAAGCTCCCCTACCCTCTACAGGAACGCTGGATGTCACAAGGTTCTAGATTTAAAAGAGAATACAACGTGTCTTTTCCACCATTCTCCTTCTTCAAAGAATTTGTGTGTTCAGAAGCTGAAGTAAGGAATGATCCAAGTTTTAAGACTCTCTCACCATGTGCACCAGTCAGATACCCAGTTGGTGTCAATAAAACAAATATCACACAAGATCAAATAAGCACTCCTGTCAAATCAACAGAGAAAATCCCTGTTAACCCAGAAAAACAATGCCCTATCCATAACAAACCGCACCCATTGAGTAAGTGCAGAGGATTTGTTAAAATTACTCTTGAGGAATACAAAAAGCTTCTCAAAGAACTTTTACAAGTTATATGGCAAAAAACTGTCAAGCTCAATCAAATGTTTGGAATGTGCAAGTGACAAACAAGTTAGTGCCATGCATTTCAGTGGAACAAGCGCTGTTCAGTCCTTAAGTCAGCCTCCACCGTGTGCAGAGGACTGTGTGGAGGAAGAGAAGAAACAGGAAATAAGCTCAAACTGTACTAAAGTCTGTGGTATAGGACAAAGTAGTAAATCGTGTTCCAAAATTATTCTGGTTAACGCGTATCCCTCAGGTCAGCAGCAGAGGAGTATGAGGATGTATGCAGTTCTGGATGACCAGAGCAATCTCTCCCTGGTGAGAAGTGAGTTTTTTAACAAGTTTGACATACACGGCACTGAGGCTCCTTACAGCATCACAACGTGTATGGGCGCAACACAAGCATATGGAAGAAGAGCCCATGGTTATGTCATAGAGTCTCTAGACAAAGAAACATGTCTGCAGCTTCCCACATTGATTGAATGTGACAATCTCCCTAACAACAGGAAAGAAATCCCGACACCGGAAGTGGCCCATCACCACAAGCACCTAAACAAAATAGCCGGTGATGTCTTTGTCAATGGAATACATGGGCTTCCAACAATGAGCAGCATTAAGACATACATATCTGACAGTGGCAGACCTTCTACATTTTCAGAGTGTGAGAACAAAATCAAAGTAAGAGACTTGTACACAGAAACATCAGACACACTTTCAGTGTTTTCAAGAACAATTCATGATCACCAGTTAGCTCCCTCTATTGAAGACAAACGCTTCTTGAAAATAATGGAAAAAGGCTTTCTCCAAGATGATTCAAATAGCTGGGTTGCCCCTCTCCCATTCCGGCACCCTCATCGCAAGCTACCTAATAACAGAGAATATGGAGAGAAACGTTTTGCCTCTCTGGAACGCAATCTTCAGAAGAAACCTGAAATGAAAAGGCACTTTTTTGAGTTTATGCAAAGGATGTTTAATAATCATTACGCTGAGCTTGTCCCACCACTCGAAGAAGAAAAGGAAAGGTGCTACTTAACCATTTTTGGAGTTTATCATCCTCAAAAGCCCGACCAAATACGTGTCGTATTTGCTTCATCTGCACAGTTTGACTGCGTTTCACTGAATGATGTTTTGCTGCAGGGTCCAGACCTAAATAACAGTCTACTTGGAGTTCTAATGAGATTCAGAATGTGCCCAATCGGAGTTTTAGCAGATATAGAGTAGATGTTCCACTGCTTTGTGGTTCAAGAAGAGGGCAGAGACATGCTCAGGTTTTTGTGGTACCACGACAATCAGCCAGGAAACGAAGTGGTTGAGTACCGCATGAGAGTTCACATATTTAGGAACAGTCCATCACCTGCAATTGCCATTTATGGCCTACGGAGGGCAGCAAAGGAAATGGAGCAAGTCTATGGCAGCAAAACAACAGAGTTAGTGGAGAAACATTTTTACATGGATGACACACTGCTGTCTTTCACATTAGAAGCTGAGGCCACAAAGACAGTAGAGCAGCTTCAAGAAATGCTATCTGTTTCCAACCTGCGACTACACAAGGTAGCGTCAAACAGTGTCAAGGTTATCAACCACTTCCCAACTGAAGACAAAGCCAAGGATATAAAAGATCTGGACGTGTTCACAGATGATCTTCCCGTACAGCACAGCCTGGGGGTTATCTGGAACCTAATGATAGACACTGTTACATTCAAGGTCCCAGAGAATCAGAAACCATTTACCAGGCGCGGTGTGTGGTCAACGGTAAATAGCTTATTCGACTCATTGGGCTTTCTAGCACCCAATCCCAATAAGAGGAAGAATGATTCTCAGAGACATTGCTATAGAGGATATTGAGTGGGATGCTCCTCTGCCTCAAAGTAAATACGAAGAGTGGAGACGCTGGCAAGAGTCCCTCTCAGTTTTGAAAAACCTTCATATTCCAAGAACATACGTCACATTTCCAGTCAGTCAAGCCAAGACAATTGAGCTTTGTGTTTTTTCTGATGCGTCAGTACAGGCTATCTCAGCTGTCGCATATTTGAGAATCACCCATGATGACGGCCATCATGAAGTGGGGTTCATTTTTTGGCAAATCAAAACTCGCCCCCCAGCCTGAGCTAACAGTCCCAAGATTAGAGCTTTGTGCAGCTGTCCTAGCAGTAGAAATTGCAGAAACTATTATGCATGAGGTAGATGTAAAACTGGATGCTGTCAGGTATTTCTCAGATAGCAAGGTAGTTTTAGGCTACATTCACAATGAGAGAAGAAGATTTTACGTCTTTGTCAGTAACAGAGTGCAGCGCATCAGACAAGTGTCTCAGCCTAATCAGTGGAGATCAACTGGAAATCTCTCTTGAAAGCAGTTGCCAGACTTATTCACATCGCTCAAAGCTTCTCAAGCAAAAACAGTAACAGCTGTCGAGGTTGGCAATACTGCAACATCTCATCTTCACAAATGGATCAAGCAGAGCGACTGATCGTCCACACAGTGCAACAACAGTGCTTCTCACAGAAAATCTCTGCAATCAAAAATGACCAAAGTCTACCAAAGAACAGCCTTATTCTCAGACTCAATTCATTAGTCGATAATGAAGAGCTCTTGAGAGTTGGAGGACGTTTGCAACATTCTATGTTACAAAGAAACGAGGCAAATCCGGTCATAATACCCAACAGACACCACATTGCAACTCTGCTAGTGCGTCATCATCACGAGAGAGTGAAACACCAGGGAAGGCATCTAACAGATGGAGCCATCCGCACCAGTGGACTGTGGTTGATTGGAGGTAAGCGACTCATAAGCATCATCATTCACAAGTGTGTGTTTTGCAGAAAGCTACATGGACTGTCAGAACAACAGCTCATGTCTGATCTACCCGAAGAAAGGCTCAAAGCGGTCCCACCATTCTCATATGTGGGCCAGGATGTTTTTGGCCCTTGGTAGATTGTGACAAAACGCACAAGATGAGGCCAAGTAAACAACAAGAGGTGGGTAGTGTTGTTCACATGCATGTCTACAAGGGCCATCTACATTGTGGTTGTGGAAACAATGACTGCCTAAAGCTTCATCAATGCTCTCCGGAGATTATTTTCACTCCGAAAAGAATCTATCACCGCAGGATGCCAATCGACACAATCGAAGACTACAGAACAGACATGCACCTGGGAGTTCAACCCGCCCCATGCGTCCCACATGGGTGGGACTTGGGAAAGAATGATTGGTGTCTCTCGCCGCATTCTAGATGCTCTACTCCTAGATGTGAAGCGACCTCAGCTCACCCACGAAGTCTTGGTGACCTTCATGGCAGAGGTCACAGCTATTGATAATGTCAGACCCCTTGTGCTGTTTTCCACTGACCCTGAAGCTCCACTTGTTTTAACTCCAACTATGCTTCTTACTAAGAAAACAGGAGCTCCCCCTCCAGTTCCAGACAACCTGACAGAGAAGGATGTCTTCAAGAGCCAATGGAAGAGAGTTCAAATACTAGCTAACAACCTTTGGACAAGATGGCAGAAAGAATATCTCTGCACCCTTCAAAGTGGTCAAAAGTGGCTTGTAAAGAAAACAAATCTCAAGGAAGGAGATGTTGTCCTCCTGAAGGACTCCACTCCAAAGCGCAAAGAGTGGCCGATGGGACTTGTTGAGAAGACATACCTCAGCAGGGACGGGCTTGTGCGAAAAGTGGATGTGAAAGTTGCAAGACATCAAGATGTAAAGACATTCAGCCGACCAATCTCAGAATTGATTCTTCTAGTGACGCCTAGTAATGTGGACATTTGATTTAGTGGCATTTCTTAAAGGTACACTATGCAACCGGTGTTGATTTTCCAG
>NW_015152009.1:102109-104584 GCF_000732505.1 Cyprinodon variegatus | reverse complement strand
AGAGACTGAACGATCTTGTTTTTCTCTGATTATAAATCACTGTATAAGAGAAAACCTGCATTTAACAAACTGCAGGAAGATGATCTCAGGAAGCTGAGGAAGCCCTTCAAGGTTTTTTTGAGGCTACACACTGGGATGCACTGTATCAGCTACTTGGAGAGGACATCAATGCAATGACTGAGTGTGTGACTGACTACATAAATTTCTTTGTAGATAACAACATCCCTACCAAAACAGCGAAATGCTACGCAAATTACAAACCATGGATCACAAGTGATCTGAAGCAACTGCTTAAGAAGAAAAAAACAAGCCTTTAAGAAGTGAGACTGGGAATTAATGAATCAGAATCAGACTGAAGAGTATACAGATGCAACTTATAGTCAAGATAAGAAAAATAAGCAAGGCATACAGTAGTAGACCGGAAATCAAGCTCCAGCAGAGCAGTATCAGACATGTGTGGTCAGGAATGGGCTCAGGATCCTTCTCTCCTAGTCCACAGTCATATGGACATCCTGACATTTGATCAGTTTGAATTCAGTCATAGTGCGGATTGGACGAATCCTCATTATGCTGTAGACAAATGTGGCCTTCTTTTTGCCCATTTTGAAGGATGGGAGTATTCTATATAGCCCTGGGGGATTCATTGCGAGTCCAAGAAAGCCTTCTGCTTCATGCTCGGAGGAAAAAGGTACTTGACGCCGAACATTGGTGAATATTGGAAGTGTACAGTATTTTCACGACCATAAGGCGCACCGTACTAAAAGGCACAGTCTCAGTTATCGGGTTTTATATACAGTGACATATCCTCTAATACGTTTAAATACCTCTACTGCGTATTTAAAAACAGAGCGGAAGGAAAACTGAGTGTGTTTGTCCTTTATTCATGTATTTATTACAAAGTATTAATCAAACCCATTGAAGTCATCATCCTCTGTTTCTGAATTAAACAGCTGTGCTAAATCAGACATGCCAATTTCCCCTTCTTCGCTGTCTGTTGGGATCCTCAGGCTTGCCCACCAGAGGGCGCAGAGGATCCTCTTTTGCTCTCTTTGTCTTTTGTTAGGTTCTGGAGATTACCCTCTGCCTCCAACAGAGTGCGCCGTGGGTCCTCCTGAGCTGAGCCTCCCACACACCTGTGGCTGATCTACTCATCAGGAGGACCACAGTATTTAAGCTGCCTTCAGACCTTGATTCCACGCCGCAGTGTTGATTTTAGTTGGTTAGCTTCTTGAACCTTCTGCTATAGACTGAGTCTTGGTTGTTCCTAGNAAGTCTCATAACTCATCAGTCCCTGCGCTAACTGAACTATCATCCCTGCAGACTCCAGTGAACCTGCCCCCAGGCCTGAACCAGTTCCAGTTGCAATATTCATTTGCTTGCGTGACAAACCTTAAACTTTTCATCAGCTTCCGTTTGTGTTGTGCATATTGGGCTTACTCAGTTAGCAATCATGACAAACTTCCTCATTGTTGCTCCTAGAAATGGCAAGTGCACGGAGGAGGAGTCACATTGTGTTATGTGTACTGTATTATTCAGATTTTATGGAAAGTTTTTTAAATTTGTTATCATTGAAGTTTTCGGGGGGGTTACTAAATCTTTTTTCAGTCAGGCTTTGGTGTTGTTGGTTTTTTTTATTTTATTCCATCCACACTTCTACTACTGCTTTGTATATATGAGTGAAAAGATGACTTGTTAGGAATAATAGAGTCAAGATTTAAATGTATGTTTTTCTAAAGCTTTACCATCAATGGCCTGTGTCTTTGAACTAGTTCTAAACAACTCATTTGAGAAATTTGTATAGCATTAAAATAATTGGGAATAAGAGGTGCCTACAGTTAAAACTGAAGAACCATAGAGACGGTTTCATGACATAAAATTAGAAAAATCAAGTTAAAAATAAAAGGATCAGCACTTTCAGTTCCTCATCACCTTTAATGTGTTGTTTACAATATTCCTTTCATACAAAAAAAAATGCAAGCTAAGGATATAACCATACCGTAGATATGATTGGTCAGATGTCTCATCTGATCATATCTCATGCAACGCACCAGTGTGGTTATGTCAGTACGGAGAGCAGACCACTTCCTTAGGACATCATTATTGGAGCTGAAAAGGTACGTGGCCTGCTACTTTTTCTAAACTATTGTGGTAAAAGTGAAGATAATTGGAAAACACAAGTATAATTTGTATGAGAGATATATCAAGTTTTAAAATTGTCCTTTTTATTTGACCTCAAACTCAAATTTAATTGACACAGGAAAATATTAGGTAAGTTCTAGTAGTAGAAGTAAGTTGGTACACAAGATGTGAAAAAACTATTACCGTATGTTAATACTGAACATGTGAAGGTATTTTAAGTCACCGTTTTTTCTTCACATTTAAAATTCTTTTACACACACAAAATATCTAAATTAAGATTATTGATTACAGTTAGTTCTTGTGAAAGGCATTCTCTAAGCAAGCTAACTTTTTTCA
>NW_015152009.1:93597-102092 GCF_000732505.1 Cyprinodon variegatus | reverse complement strand
ACAAGAGGAGGTCAAGTGAACAACAAGAGGTGGGCAGTGTTGTTCACATGCATGTCTACCAGGGCCATCCACATTGAGGTTGTGGAAACAATGACTGCCTCAAGCTTCATCAATGCTCTCCGGAGATTCTTTTCACTCCGTGGACCAGCCAAGCAACTCAGGTCCGACAGAGGGACCAACTTTATTGGCGCCTGTAATGAGCTGAAACTATCACCACAGGATGCCAATAACACAATCAAAGACTATCTGACAGAACAGAGGTGCACCTGGGAGTTCAACCCGCCCCATGCGTCCCACATGGGTGGGACTTGGGAAAGAATGATTGGGGTTTCTCGCCGCATTCTAGATGCTCTACTCCTAGATGTGAAGCGACCTCAGCTCACCCACGAAGTCTTGGTGACCTTCATGGCAGAGGTCACAGCTATTGTTAATGCCAGACCCCTTGTGCCGATTTCGACAGACCCTGAAGCTCCACTGGTCTTAACTCCAGCTATGCTTCTTACTCAGAAAACAGGAGCTCCCCCTACAGCTCCAAACAACCTGACCAAGAAGGACGTCTTCAAGAGCCAATGGAAGAGAGTTCAAATACTAGCCAACAACTTTTGGACAAGATGGCGGAAAGAATATCTCTGCACCCTTCAAGGTCGTCAAAAGTGGCTTGTAAAGAAAACAAATCTCAAGGAAGGAGATGTTGTCCTCCTGAAGGACTCCACTGCAAAGCGCAACGAGTGGCCCATGGGACTTGTTGAGAAGACATACCCCAGCAGGGACGGGCTTGTGCGAAAAGTGGATGTAAAAGTTGCAAGACATCAGGATGTAAAGACATTCAGCCGACCAATCTCGGAACTGATTCTTCTAGTGACGCCTAGTAATGTGGACATTTGATTTAGTGGCATCTCTTAAAGACGCCAGGCGGGGAGTGTAATGGAACTTGTTTAACTTAATGTTATTCAATGTTTAGTTCATTTACTGAGGCCACCTAGTGGCAAATGTTATAATTGTGTGTATTGCTAGTTCACAAACGCCATCTTGTGGTCACTTTTATTACTACAATTACTACAACTTGTTTACCAGAAAGGAAGAAAGCCTGTTCATCCATCTGCTCTGAAAGAAGCAGTTTTTGTTGTGTTTTCTTTAATCTAAGTGCAAAACGGCATCGTCTGTAAGTACTGTTCTAATTTGCCTGTCATATTAATCATAATTCATAACCTGTTGACATGTTTTATGTGAAGATAGACATTTTTACTTGTATTAGCCCACTGTTAGCTTAGCTGGCATTCATTTTCTGTATCTTTGTGTATTACAGTTTTACACGATTCTCATTAAACCCTGCTAAAGAACCTAATGCAGTGCTTCTTGGTGGACGAATGGGAAAGTGTTTAGCTACCTGTATAGCTGAGTTACTGCTGAAGGCCACAGTGCTTAGCGAGGCCAGGACACACTTCCTTAGGACATCATTACTGGAGCTGAAAAGGTACGTGGCCTGCTACTTTTTCTAAACTATTGTGGTAAAAGTGAAGATAATTGGAAAACACAAGTATAATTTGTATGAGAGATATATCAAGTTTTAAAATTGTCCTTTTTATGGGGGGTGGGTGGGAATGGTTGTGGGGGGTTAAATATTTTTTCAGTCAGGCTTTGGTGTTTTCACTTCTAATACTGCTTTGTCTGAAATGGGAGGCTGATGCCTATCTCCAACAGTCTATGGGTAAAAGGAAAGTTTATTCTGTCCATTGCCGGGCAACACAATTTATGCCTATTAATTGTGTTATTGAGATAATAAATCAAAAAATTGATTAGAAAATATAACCAGTTGTTCAACATTTGATTTGAGGCCCCAGGTTTACAACAGATAAAAAAGCCTAATAGTACAAAAAGAAATCCTTAAAAAAAACTATATGAAAACTTTATAAATAATTTTTGGACAAATGACATACAGTTTGGACCGATACCTCACAGGTGGAAAATATCCATTTGAATCTTAGGGTTCTGTCACACCTTACCAATTTAGCCATCATATGCCTGACGTTCCAGAATCTCCTAAAACGCTGCCATATGCTGAACTTTCTATGTATGTTTGAGTCCAGAACTTATGTCCAATGACAGCCTAACTTTGGCATAACGCATGGCAATGTAATGCATGGGCATTAAGCATTACGCAGCATCAGTTAAAGCTGCTCCCCTCAGCAGCAGCAATGCCCCCGGAGGCGCTCTGTCTGCATAAAAAGATGTCTTTGATCGCTGCATTAACTTAGCTGCTGTTTACCAACTGCCCCCAAAAAAGAACAAATAAAAAGAAAAAAGACAAAGAAAGAAACAAGTTTTGCAAATTCAGCATAATGTCTACTAGGAAGTTTGTTGGCTTTGGGTGTGAACGCAGGGAGGATCCATCACATTCACCCTCACCCTATGATGGGGATGAAGTCTGGAGGAGAACTGACCGTTTCCTCCTGTGAACCCGCTTTTGCACCAAAACGCCAATATACAGTAGCTGGAAGTTAGAAAAACATCGATATGCATTGGAGACAAGTTCTTAATAAGTTACACAGAAGTTACGCACAAGTTACTTATAGGTTTTGGATAAGCTAGACGCCACAACGTTAGAGTAACTTACACTTAACTTACCTACCTGTAACTTATGCCCCACGTATGGCATACACTGGTACAGGATGTACTTGTCATGTTTCAACGTCTGCCAGTGTGTTCCAGCATACTTCAGAGTGCTCATAACTTATATGAAAATGTACCGATGATTTATCCAACATATGTCAGCGTTTTTGACAGATTTTTTGTATGTTAGGCATACGTTGGTCTAAATCGTTAAAGGTGTGACAGGAGCTTAGGTATTTACTGTAGAGGTGTGTGCTGGAACAGGTTACAGTATAAATAAAGAAAATGTTTCTTTAGTCAATTAGTGCTTATTATTAATACAGATATTTTCAACTGATAAAATTAAGACTTAAGCTTTTTTGTGTCCTTGCTCACATTGCAGTTCACTCTAAGCCACAAAGTGCCAAGAGACAAGATCTTGCTGTTCTTTTTGACATATCTTACAGAGAACTCCTAGGTAAGTAAATCTAATGACTGAAACTACATTCATTTGATTTGGAATTCCCTAAAACTAATTAACTTTACAGGGACCTGTCCAGAAGCATCTAAGGCAAGGGACCTACCAGAGATTCCCTAAGACACTACAAGGGAGCCCAAAGAGAGTAGCCATCTCCTTCAGGAGCAGCCCAGGTTAACCAAGATGGCATTCTTTAGATTGCTGACATTAAGACCCGTTATGTTGTTAAAAACTTGAAAATGACACTAAGCGCTTACACGTGATTTGTCTGTTAGTCACAAAAAGAAAATCCCCCTAAAAATCACCTGACAATTTCATTGTCATCCTCACAGTTTGTAAGAAAATGTATTATAATGCTATAATTCTTTCACATTGCAGGACAGTAAAAACCAGTGACTTGGAGGAGCATCACCTGGATAAAGGCTTCCTCACACCCCACCCACTCCTACCAGCTAACGTGGTTACATTATATTTTCTCTAAGTGTCTTTATTGCCACCTGCTAATTGTAAACAGTTTTTAAATTACTCTCACTGTTGTCAGAAATATAATGGCAAAAAAAAATTGCAGAGATATTAAACCTGGACGAAATGTACTCAATATTAATGAAAATGACGTTAGGTCTGCTTCGGTGAAATTTGATGAATCTTTAAAATTCTCAGGAAATGATGTTGAAAAGGTTTATGAAAATTTCAGGGAGTCTTTTAGTTCATTATTTGATAGGCATGCACCTACTGAAAATTACGAACAGAACTGTCGGTTCAGTCCTAAGATGATCAAAACAGGTGAAGGCCAAATATCAGATCCAAAACAAATCTGTGAAGCTTTTAATAAGTATTCTGTAAATACAGATAATCTGTTTAATGAAACCTCTAGAGGACCGCTTGAACCAACGGATCAAGTTGATGTCTGGGAAACACAGTCTTGTTTCAAGTTAAAAAAATTTACTGTAACAGAAGTTATCATAGCAATGGAAGAAAGGAAATTTACTAGAGCCCTTGGTGCAGAAGATCTTGAACCTTATTTTTTAGAACTTGCCTTAAAAAATACAGCAGTAGCAAAGCACATTACAGATATTTTTAACCTTTCAATTTCGACTGGAACCATTCCTAATGTCTGGAAGACAGCTTATGTGAATCCTTTGTATAAAGATGGTGAAAAACAGGATCTAAATAATTACAGGCCAATCTCTAAATTGTCATGCTTAGCAAAAACTCTAGAAAAACTGGTAAAAAAACAGCTAATGGAGTTTCTTACAGCAAACTCCATCTTATGTGATTTCCAGTCTGCATATAGAGAAAAGCACAGCAATATTACAGCTGCTACAGCTGTTGTATATGATATTATTGCTGGTTTGGACAAAAATGGAAACTGTGCAGCTCTTTTTATTGACCTCTCAAAAGCTTTTGATACCGTAGATCATGCTATACTTCTCAGAAAACTTCATGCTACTGGATTTCGAGGAAATACTTATAAGTGGTTTGAGAACTATCTCAAAAACAGACAACAGTGTGTTTCTATCGCTAATGTTCAATCAGAATTCCTGACAGTTGAAAAAGGTGTTCCTCAAGGCTCAATCTTAGGTCCATTATTGTTTAATATTTACATGAAAGACATTGCCTTTTCTATGCAGTGTCAAGACTGCAAATTTCACATGTTTGCTGATGATACTGTTCTGTACTGCAGCGCAAGTGACCTAAATACTATTTCCAAAACACTTCAGCAATGGTTTAGTGATTTAGAAAAGGATTTAAAAAAAAATCAACTAGTTCTCAATGCAAAAAAAACGAAATACATGATTTTTACATTAGACGAAAGGGCAGATAAAGAATTTGATCTCTTCAGTATTGATGGTACAAAGATTGAAAGAGTCAGAGAATACAAGTATCTGGGACTATGGATCGATGAAAGGCTTAGTTTTAACCTGCATGTAACAAAACTGAAAAGTGATTTGGAAGAAAGGCTACGTACTTGCAGGCCTAAAGAAAGAAAGGAAAATAAAATATACTATGTTAGGTCAAATGTTATGACAAAATTTTACAAGTGTGACATTTTGTACATGCATGCTGAACCTGGGATACTTAAAGAGTTGGATGGTGTTTATCATTCTGCTTTAAAATATATCAACAGGAATGGAGATGATGCTGATCATCATAGGCTGTATCGTGAAATGGGACTCCTTTGCCCCAATTTGATGCGCAAGGGCCACTTGTTACTAGATATATTCAAAGCTCTGAAAGGGGAGAAACCCCCTTACATTACATCAATGCTTGTCATTCAAAGAGAACAGCCAGCTGGTTGTGTTTGGCTAGAGGAGCCAGAGTCCTCTACTAATATTGGAGAAACCAGATTTAGCTGCTTTGGGCCCAAAACCTGGAATAAAATGCAGAAAATTAAAACACTAAATACCTCTGATTCTTTCTGGAAAGCCAAGTCTCTGATTTTGTCATATTTGACCTCCACCTGTTCTTGTCCTTGTCGGAAATTGAAACATCCTAAGTGGGGACTCTAGGGTGTTATTTCCTTTTTTTTTTTTTGTAATACAGAAATATAGGAGTTAAAACTAGAATATAGATTTTAAATTATGACAAAGGGTTAAAGTTGGTTGAAAAACATTAATGTAGATGCGTTTTTATTGCTGTTTTGTTTGTCTTTTAGAATGGTAAAATGATAGAAAAATCCAGTTTACATAATACAAAAATCTCCTACTCTACCATCTTGACTAACTCTGTATTTTCTATTTTTACATTGGGAAATCATGCAATGTTTTTCAGGTAATGCTCGTTTGGATTTTAAGTGAGATTTTTGATATTAGTTTTAACTTTCATGTAATAAACTTTTAAATTCTTAAATATGATGTAAAGTTTTAAGATGCACTAGTAGTTATAAATATGAAAGCCAGTAATGTAGTCTCTATTCATCGTCTGACATGGGAGCTGGCTCAGAGCTGGTCTGCCTGGCTGTGTGTTTCCTGGATAGGGCCGCCTGTTGAGCTGGTTTACATTTGCCTTTTGTATCTCTGCTTCTTTTCATCTGCCAGTCGGCCTCGGCAGATGGCCGCTCACACTGAACCTGGTTCTGCTGGAGGTTTCTTCTTGTTAAAAGGATGTTTTCCCACTGCACTGTTTCTACAAGCATGCTTAGTGTGAGGGATTGCCTTCAAGTCAAAGAGTCGATGCAATCAACTGGTTTTCCTTAGATAGAAAACTGAATCAATTTGACTGTATGATCTGGTGAACTGTAAACTGCCTTGAGATGACTTGTTGTGAATTGGCGCTATAGAAATAAACTTAATTGAATTGTCATTAGTTTGCCAAATTTTATTGTTATTTATTATTTTTTTCTGTTTCATGATAAAGAAATGTTAATTAATAATAAACCTGATATCGTTTACCTAGATTGGTGACATGTCTGCTCTACTGACTTATTAAAATGATAAATCTTAATTAATACTCTGCTCTGTTTGCTCACCTCATATCAAAAGTGGAGCCTTTGAATGCTGGTCTGAGTGTTTCAGCTGCCGTTGACTGGGTGTAAGGGACAGAGAAGACGCCATTCTTCCAGTGCTTGTCCTTTACAATGGGAGCCAGGTTCTGGTACATGTCATCCACAGCCAGCATGGACACCTGCAGCAGATAAGAGGAATATTAAAATCCATATTTAGGTCTGTTTGTGTCAGAGCGAGGCTTTAAATACACACCTGAATGTTTCGGTCAATCAGCTGGTTGGTTTCAAAGTCATCATCGTCTTCACCAAAGGGGTTGATAATGAGCTCTCCTACCTACAAAACAGAAATGTCAGGGAAAGCAACTTCAACAAGTTAAATAACATCTTTCTGATTTAGAAAGATTATAGTTATTACCTTTTTCCTGCTAACATTGTTTTAATGGAGATACAGACCACTAAAACCTAATTTTCCAAATGTGTAGAAGCATCAAACGACATTAATTATTATTTGGTTTACCAGTTTTCAAGCTGCGTTTGAAAAGCCCATCATATTTCACAGTCCGATGGAAATAGTGTGTTTTGACTTTTGGAAGAAATACAATTATGCTGGTTCCAACAGTCTGCAAAGATATCTGCAGGCTTCATCTTCAGACTACAGGAAGAAGGTTTAAAAGTTTAGGTGTTTCATCTGCAGGATTAATAATCAGAGGGCAAAAGGTTCCTTAAAGAGAATTTTACACCAAGCAAACCTTAACCTGTGCCCTTTAAAACTTCTGGATGGAGCGTGTTAATTTAAAAAAGATTTATCATCATTTTGAATGCAAAATGTTTATTTATTTATTTTTTTACAATTTTGATATAATAACTGCTTTGAGTCGGTTGCTCTTTCAGCTAAAGACATGTTTTAGAGTCTCTATTGTTAACGATTAATTGATTACTAAATTAGATTTTGGATATTTCATTAACCTTACACTGACAATGCCAACGCCCCAGCCCCCCCCCCCCGCATTACATTAAGGCTCAGTCTACTGTGTATATAGCTATATACTATTTATGTATTGGATATAGCTATAGATTATGTATTCTCTAAATCAGGGGGCACCAAGGGGCCCTCAAGGACCACGTGGGGGGCCCTCTTCACCTTCTGAAAACAGAAGAACTCACTCAGTGGGTTAAGTTTAATCTTTTTTTATTCTGTTGCTCTTCTTTTTAATCATTTATGTATTATTTGATCATGTTAACTATTTCATCATATTTCAGTGTTTTCAAAATGACAATATTAAAAAGAAAATTAGAAAAGAATAAAAGATTAAAATAAGAATAAAAATGAGTTTTTATGGTTGAGATTTACTGTATGTGAACACTGATCCCTCCGGTTCATAGGTCAGTATTGGTAGCCCTTCCTATGACTCGGTAGCCATGAAGTAGCCCTCAGCCTTAAAAAGGTTGGTGACCCCTGATCTACATATATCTAATTTGTCTGCATCATCAACGCCAAGTCCGTTTCCCTGTAACTGCAAACCTATTTGACAATAAACTTAATTCTGATTATGATAATCGATTAATAACGATTAAACCTATTAATTGTTTCAGCCCTCGTTTACACCTTTAGATACACTTTTCCTTGCTGTAGAAAATCCCTAATCAAAAAATTGTTGAGATGAGTGTGAGTGATACACAGCCATTGCTCGATCAAACCTTACTCAGCCATGCGTGACAGAAGCACATTGTGCAAATGTTTTTTTATTTAAATAACTCGTTAATAGACAGTGATCATTTTGATTACTTTGAACTAAACCGCAATATCTTTTCCCTTCCAAAGTCTTTATCTAAGGCTCCTTCTAATCATTAGCATGTTTGATATTAAAGACAATGAAGCAAATGAAAATTAGTTTAAAAAAAACACAGCTGTGAATTAAAGATGTTTCCACCTATGATCTACATTTTCTTTCTCAACAAAACTCAGTTCAGTGAGGAGACTTT
>NW_015152009.1:91413-92874 GCF_000732505.1 Cyprinodon variegatus | reverse complement strand
AATAGCAGCATAAGTAGTTTTTACGTTAATTTGACTTCTGAGGAAGAAAGTAAAACCAAATCTAAAACATCAGGTTTACTAATTACTTTTATTAATGCTCATACTTGTGATTTTATGATAGTAGCTTTGTCTCCTCTGTTGCTGTTTGGCTGTGACTCTGTGCTGCTGACATCAACACCTTTGTTTATAGATGTTGGAGATCAGCCTGTTTTTCAGTGTAGTCCTGTTTCTCTGTGCTCTCTTCATCTTCATAGTGTGAGGGGTTGTATTTGAGTCAATGAGCCAATGCAATCAACTGATTTTCCTTGGATAGAAAACTTTGAATCAATTTGACTGTATGATCTGGAGAACTGTAAAGTGCCTTGAGATGACTTGTGTTGTGAATTGGCGCTATATAAATAAACTGAATTGAATTGAATTCATCCCCTGGCATGGGAGCTGGCATGGGAGCTGGCTCGGAGCTCGTCTGCCTGGCTGTGTGTTTTCTAGACGGGGCCGTCTTTAATAACTGCTTTTTGTGTCTCTGCTTCTGTCTCCTTGAACCCCAGTCGGCCTCGGCAGATGGCCGCTCACGCTGATTCTGGTACTTTTAGAGGTGTCTCCCTGTTAAAAGGGAGTCTTTCAACTCCACTGTCGCTACAAGCATGTTTAGTGTGAGGGATTGCCTTCAACTCAAAGAGTCAATGCAATCAATTGATTTTCCTTGGATAGAAACTTTGAATAGATTTGACTGTATGATCTGGAGAACTGTAAAGTGCCTTGAGATGACTTGTGTTGTGAATTGGCGCTATATAAATAAACTGAATTGAATTGAATTTTATCTGATATTGCCATTTACAAAAGTTTTTTGCAGTAGGTTACGCCCTCACTTTAAGCTTCAAAACATTTTACCTGTAATATTTACAATATTTAAAAATAACATGTCTGAAAAGAATGTTACTGTCAATCCCACTTCTTACAGTACTCTGGGGAGTGGCGGCCTAGTGGTTAGGGCTGGCGTCTTCAAAGATTTCCAGACCAAGGACCCCCAAACTGATGGTGAGATGGAGCTGGAACCCCCTAATTATATATATGGTGTGAAATTGTGTTCTATCAAACTGGTCCCATAGTCAGTCTATTACATACGGAGTAATGTAAGGAAAGTAATGTCTCCCTGGGATTATTAAAGTATTTCTGATTCTGATTCCTGGTTGATGGGACAGGTGTTGTGAATGAAATGGTGCCCAGCTTGAAAGAGCTCCTGTGTGTCGCTGAATGTTTGCATTGATGACTGAAAGACATCTTCTGCCTCCATTAATCTGTTTACTACAGTGTGTTGAATTCAAGTTAATGTGGATTTAAACACATTTCAATTAGTGGAAAAAATTGCAGGGGGGAATATAAAATAAAAGTTTAATCGACCAATCTTTTGCGAACCCATGCAGGACCCCTGCATGGTACTGCATGGGTTACCATGCTGTT
>NW_015152009.1:88611-90297 GCF_000732505.1 Cyprinodon variegatus | reverse complement strand
GCAGTTTTTAACACATTCGTAATTGTTGTGGCCCAGCTTTGAGAACACACACAAAGAAAGAAATCCACAGAGGCCACAGATTCACCATGGACTAGTAATTTACTCAGTTTTCTCAGTTTATTTCTCCTCATGCAAGCAAACATAAAAGGACAAACATTCCATCCATGCTTCTCTTCCACTGATAAAAACCAAACACAGATGCATGCTGGTCCTGCCATTAACAGCCTATTTATAAAAATAATTCACCCAAATTAATCATAAATAACCAGAAACAAAGGAACATTTCTAAATAACCAAACAACATGATCTCATAACAGATATCAAACAATAAAGTAGAATAAACTTAGCTGCATTATCCACATAAACAAAAAACTTTGTTAATTATTAGCAAAAAATAATTGGCTCCTACAGTATTATTAAAATATTTCTTATCCACCAATCTATTAGTAAAAATGACTGCATCTGATCAGTGTTATCAGTTATCAGATCATCACAGTCACCCTGCAGTGTTATATATCTGAAGATATTTAAATACTGTTACGACCAAGTTCATTGATATTGCATTATTTTAAATCCACCTTAAAAATACCTGAATAAACACAGACAAACTCCCTTATTTTTGATGTCATGATCTGCTGCAAAAACTGATTACTGTTGGAGACCTGGGACAATGCAACATTTTTACATGAGCTTCCGTCACTCAGACTATTTTCATTCAATAAACTATCACGTGTGTCAATAATCAAAACCATATAGAGGTGATTAAAGAGAATACTTTTTCACAATTTGCTTAATTATACTCAAAAGTTGCAATTGATTGTGATAACTGTGAAATTCCATCATTAAACCAAAATTAAACACCAAAGATACAAAAAGGAAGAATTATGAGAACAACTATCTTACAAATAATGGAAAAGGAAGATTGAGCAGCCTTAAAATTTGCGTTGCAAAAAGAAACTAAATGTTAAGAATAAAGAAGATCCTTTTCCCACATAACCATGCATGTTCTCCAAGGTATACGGTTTATATCAGTAGGCCAATATTTGGAGAGATGCATGGGGGCTGTTTGTAAAGATAAGCAGTCAAAAATTAGAGAAATATTTATGATTATTTAGCGTATTTATAGAGAAAAGTAATTTTTTTCACTATGTCATTCATTCATTTATAAAAAATCTTACTTAGATGTTTAGTTTGGAGCTAAATATTTGGTTTGCAAATTTTGCAAACCAAATATTTAGCTCCAAAATAAATAATTATTTTACAAAGTAATATTTTTATTAATGAATGAATGACATAGTGAAAGAAATGACTTGGTAAAAAATAACCCCCATATTTTTCTCTTGAAATCCGCTAAATAACTATAAATATTTCTCTAATTTTTGACTGCATAACTTTACAAACGGCGCCCCATAGCTGCAGATCCCTGCAGCCCAGATATCTGCATCCCCTGATAACTTTGATAAACAAATTGATCGAAATAATAAATAATGTTCTTGATAGAAAAGCGTGAATTGTTATCCCCAGTGCAGAGGACATTTTCACAAAACACTAACTGACATAAACTCAAACCTCTCTTTACAGAAGCGTCAAAACCGCATTTATTGAAGTGTATCTGCCAACAAAAGATTCCCCTTTTAGAGCACTCGTGGATAAAAAACCATGATTACATCAGAGATATGTTTAAAG
>NW_015152009.1:83048-84269 GCF_000732505.1 Cyprinodon variegatus | reverse complement strand
TCCCATTTGTGGATCACTATTACTGGTCACTACATTCATACCTTAAATAATATGCTATATTTCCTATAAAAGATTTTTGCCAACCGAAACTGAATTCCAGGATGTCGAAAAAAATAAAACGTTACTTGTACGAATAAGGTTTCATCCATCCATTTTGTCCCACTTTATTGCTGCTGGGGTTGTGAGGGCTGCTGGTTCCTATCTCCAGTCTAGAGGTGAGAGGCATTCAGCTATCTAGAAATCTTTACACAGTATACGAATATGGCAGGCTGTTTTTACATTTATATCTTCACTAAAATGCATTTCAGATAAGTGAACTGTATTTCTTCCCATCTAAAGTTTATCTAAACATTTCAGATACTTGAATTAGATTATTGAATCAGATTGAATCAGATTATTTAAACGTAATATCTACTGGCAGACAAGTTATTTATTATATTTATATTACATTTCTGACTAGGAATATTGTAACTGTGACTAGTTAGAATGCCCTAATGTTATCTATATTAAAAATGTGACTAATCAGCTTACAGTATATGTAAATGTTAAGTATAGTTCCATTGTTCTTCTAAATAAATATATGTTTGCAAGTATTTAAAACTGCATTTTGCATGGCTATTATTAACATTGAAATTCCGATCGAACTAGTAATACAATAAGTAGTTGAAATCAGTCAGTAAACAAAATAATTTTAATATATGCATTAAGTCCTGTGAGTAAACATTTAAACACCAAGATCCAATTGAAATACGCAGCAAATGATCAAAACTTAATTCAAAACTACATAAGATAAATGTCTCCCCCATAATTTTAGCAGGTATATAAGATACTCTGCCTATTTCATAAATATTTGTTCCCTTAAAATAAAAAAATTTGAGGAAAAATTTGGCATTTGATCAATCAATAGTTTTTTTTTTTTTTTTTTTGCTTATTTTGCAGGGAAATCATCTTATCCAATCAGCTGTTTTTCTTGCCTACTTAAATCAAAGAGAAATATATTAATGAGAAGAAAATTGACTGACTTTTATTTCAGTTTTTACAGTGCATATGTAACGCAGTGTTGGGCTAGCTACTTGTCCAGTGTAGTGAGCTAAGCTATCAGTTACTCAACAATAAATTAAGCTTCACTACACCAAAGCTACCACCTAAAGAATTCTAGCAAGCTAAGTTACAATAATGTGTTAAAAGTAGCTTAACTACATCAGAAGCTACTTAACGTTG
>NW_015152009.1:80309-82328 GCF_000732505.1 Cyprinodon variegatus | reverse complement strand
TGTGGTAGCGACAGTTGGCTGCTCTTCTCGCTCTGCTCCTGTCTCCTCCTCCATCCTGTGTGTGGCTCTTTGTGGCTGCGGGTGTCTGTGTGTGTCATTCTTTGAGTTCCCCTGCAGTACACATGCGTATGTTTCATAGACACAGATAGGAGAGGCAGAATAGAGGCTCGTGCATGAATGTCCAGCAAATAACTCCGATTGTTGTTTCAAAATAGAAAACCTGCTTTTATTACTTAGTTTAGCCCTGGATTTTGTAGCGTTTGTGGACGCTACGTCGCTACTTGATAAAAACAATAACTTCACTACTGGAAAGTTACTTGACAAATAAAGCAGCGAAGCTACGGTCAAGCTACTGGAACATGTAGTTAAACTAATAGCTTCGCTACATGTAGCGGCGCTACTGCCCATCACTGATGTAACGGACACATTTCTGTGTTACACGGGTTGTGAATTGGTCCTGTGTAAATGAGCTGGAGTTCATTTGAAAGCGATCAAGGAGAATAAATGAAGAGAAATCTGAACCTTCTTACATTTCAAATTAATGGATTCAAGTCAGACATTGTTGTGTTATAAATGTAGACCTCTTGTTGATTCTGATTTGATGGGTTTTATTAAATCTCCTTCCATCTCTGGTTTTTGTAGGCAGTGGCTCCATTGCGACAAAGTGACCCCTCTGGGAGTAGATGACACAGCTGGCAGGTTACACATGATGGAGGGCCGCAAGTCCAGCATCCGCAAGTCTGTACAGGTGGCGTACGACCGCACCTCGATCCACCAGAGCCGAGTCCGCCACAGCCACTGCTTTGTGACCTCTAACTACCTGTAGAGATCAGAGTCCCAGACTGAACCACTGCTGTCGGACACACAGAACCGTTCTGCTCAGGCTGCTTTGTGTCATTAGAGGAGATCATGGAAATGAAGAGACCTTAAGCCCCACATTGCTGCTGTAAGCATTAACTCCCCATTCAGGGATGTGTTGGTGTCTGTTTACTCTGACTGGATCTCAGGAATCTGTTTGATCAAATGTAACTGAGCCTGAGCTTAATGAAACCTGCTGGATCAAACGGACAGAGAAGAGATTTGACCTTTAAATGACCTGCAGGAGACTGATGGATGCATCACTGCCTTCTTTTATACAACAGCTTTTCTATGTTTTGAACTCTTTACTAAAGACTCTTGTATATTTTACTGACAGTGTCTTTTTGTACATATGTCTGTGTCTAATTTAATGTTTTAAATGTGTATTTCAATCATCTCCTAAAGGGCAAAGCAAAGGCTCTGTGTGACGATGAAATGATAAAAGGACTGTATGGTAGGTTAAGAGTTTGCATTGTGTATTCTGATGAGCCGATTTATATTTGAAATCTCTTTTTGATACAGAGAAATAATTTATTGATGGAAAACAAACACTAGAAATAAAGTTATATTGGTTAAATTGAGTTTTTATTTAAGATAAAGAGATGTTTTTTGTTTTTTTTTTTCAGTTTCAAACTCATCACCAAACAGCAGATTTTTCCGTTGACCCTCATTGATTTTATTTATTTCCTAAAGCCCTATTTCACCCATTAAACAGTTCACCCTGATAAGCTTTTTGCTGAGGTTATATTTTACCAGGTTAACCTTTTTTTTTTTTTAACCACTTGTTAATAAACATATTTTGAAAACATCCTATTAAATAACTGTTGATGTATGTATCTGCTGGTGTCAACTCTTGTCGCTTTGAAGGTGTTACCCACCGGACAAAGCAACCCGGCTGTAAATGACTACTTTTCAGGAAATCACGCCTTTTGATGCTCTACTCTTCTTCCTACTAACTTGAAGAGTTTGAAGTCAGTAAGCAAAGTTGTCATTACATACATGCAGTTTTGGATGTTATACTCAACAGGAGTACTTGAGTAAAAGTATTTATACTCATAGTCAAATCTTACCCATTCATCTGATCTGTATGCCACTAATACTCGACTAAAGTCATTATTCTACATCTTGCTATGTAGCAGCAGCAGGAAAAACAACCATGGC
>NW_015152009.1:73386-77932 GCF_000732505.1 Cyprinodon variegatus | reverse complement strand
TGAGAGGAGCCGACTGTTAGAAACAGCTTTCAGATGCGACTTGGTCTACTTCTAGATGTTCCTCTGGTCAGTTAGTTTTCAGGCCTACTTTGAGGGAAAGGAACCCTCTGCAGAAATATTCTTCATATGATCTAGGCCTGTTCTGACCGCAGTGGATCTCTTCTGTGTTTTTTGAATCCCATGTTGGACCGAGCCTCTCCAAGCTTTGGGCCATCAGAAGATGCTGATGAGATCTGCAGCGACCAAACCAGCGGATGATCATCTGAACATGCTCTCACTCTTTGTGAAGGTCAGCAGCCCAGATGATCCTCCTCTGGTTTGGTCGCTGCAGATCTCATCAGCATCTTCTGATGGCCCAAAGCTTGGAGAGGCTCGGTCCAACATGGGATTCAAAAAACACAGAAGAGATCCACTGCGGTCAGAACAGGCCTAGATCATATGGAGAATATTTATGCAGAGGATTCTTTTCCCTCAAAGTAGGCCTGAAAACTAACTGACCAGAGGAACTTCTAGAAGTAGACCAAATCGCATCTGAAAGCTGTTTCTAACAGTCGGTGCCTCTCACAACCCAAATCCCTACATCAGTCCTGTCCTCTGCCTCAAACTGGTTTAAAATCAATTACCAAGCGTCATCTCTCTACCTTTTCACCAACATCCCAGATACCAGTTCAACTGATGATCACCACAAGTTGTGTCTCTGTCCATTGTATCCAGTTTGTCCCCAGCAGCATCGTCCTGCTCTAGATCAGGCTTTCAAACTTCACTCCTCCAGAGCTGCTATGCTGCAGCTTTTATTCACATCTCTTCTCCATCAGACCTGAATCAAAGGGCTGAATTCCCTCATCAGTCATTCAGCTCTGCAGAGGTCTGGTAAAAGGCTGTTTGTTTGATCCTGGTGTGTTGGAGGAGAGATGCATCTGAAAACTGCAGAAACACTGCTGTAGAGGACTGGAGTGAGAAACCTCTGCTCTAGACAGCTTCTAATCAGCCTCCACTACAGCCGCTTCTCTCTGCCTATAGACTTTAAGTTGAGCTCAACTCCACGTTTAGGGTTTAAGTTTGACCTCCTCCGTTGTCCTCAGCAGTGATGTCCAGCTGTTTCGTTGGATTGGTTTGCCTCCTTGTGGCTTTCAACCAGGATTAATGTTTTGTCTTCTGGTGTTTTTATTTGTTTTTTTTTTAACTTGCCTCCACTCTGTGCTTCACCTTGTTGAACATTCTTCTTGTTCTTCTATCAATCCTTTGTTTGTGTTGCCTTCTGTTAGCTGGCAGACTGTCCAGCTCTGATATTAGATGTAGAACACTCTAGATTATTTCCGCCTTAACCAGCTCTCATGTTCCAAACCATGTTGTCATGTCCTTAGATGTCTGTGCTAAAGAAAATTCTTAACATCTAAAACTTAAATCAAAATCTAGCAGCGGGGTAAAGAAAAGCCACGGTGCAAGACGCTACCTAAGGCATCCCTAGACCTGCCAGATATGAAAACACACAATAAATTATATCTAGGTGTCATCCCTCTCATGACAAGGCCTCTTCCCAGGGAGCTCCTCTTCATCGTCTTCCTCTCTTCTCCTCCTCCTGGAGATGCGGTCTTCTGGGCGCTCCAGGGTCTCCTCTGGCTCCTCGTGGTTCCATGGAAGGCTGAAGTCGGGGGGAATCCTCTGGGTGAACTGAAGATGTGGGGGAAGGTGGCCATCGTCTTCATCATGATCTTCTTCCTCAGAGCTTGTGGTGTCAGGAGACTCACCAAAAATTGCCCTATAATTATCCTCATAAGTATCTAACTCCTCCTCCTCCTCCCCCTCCACTATTACTTCTAAGTCTACCTCATGCCTCAGCACCACATCTATGCCTATGAGGTGTTCCTCCTCCTCGTTATGCTCCATCACCAACTCTATGGCCTCGAGGTCTATCAGCTCCTCATCATACTCTAAATTCACCACTAGTTCTCTGAATTCTACCTCCTCATTATCATCCTCACTGTTAATGGGGTACTGATTTAAATTACCCTCATCCTCTATCCAGAGTTGGGGCTCTGGGTCAGGGTCAACTGGAAGCGCGGTGTCAGGAACTGTGAGGAAAAAAATAATTAGATCAGGAACATTAATTGAAAAGAAATACATTTATTTTAGGTTGCTGGATGTGCCTGAGTTAGTTTGTCAGGTTTAAGTAGATTTAATCTATATGAACATCAATCTGTGAGCTAAAAAAACATAAACAATGCTAGTGGTGTAAAAGATCACATACACACAAATTTACATTAAGACAAACATTTATATATAAGATAAATGTGTACATGATGATTGTGTTCGCCTGTCTCTGCATCAGCCTGAGGACCATCTTTCTGACTTCACCATCACATTGAGGACTGATTGTTGTAAAGGGGAACATTTTGCTGGTCCTCACCAGCTATCTTGCTGACGATTAAATTTAGGACAAAAAAACTACAATATCCTTTAAATCACAAGAATACCATGACATTGTAAGTTTATTTTAAATCTAAATGTTTATTTCACTGTTAAATAGGGCTAAGAATTTTGTTTTCAGAAAGTTATCGTTGCAAAAAAATAATTAGCTCTAAATGGTCCATTTATTTAGTTTATTTCTACCACGCCCCCTGCAGTTAAAATAAGCTCCCACTAGGGGGCACACACCCCCACTTTGGGAACTAAAGCGTTAAGATTAGTTCAGATTAAAGGCCATTTTAAGCTGTCAGTAAAAATTGTTTTCATTAAACACATACTACCAAATTAGAAATAGTTTTGATCTATTAGATAGATTTCTTTATTTCTAAAAAAAAGTTTCATTGGCTGATTTGGTAACATAATCATCAATCTTTGAAGTTCATTCACTATAAGCAGAAAATTATACTAATTAACAGAAATAAAGGCTTGATAACATCTAGCTTTAAATTTCAGATCTCTAATTTCTCAGCTTATCAGACCCCTCCTCAGTGCATCCTAGAGTAAAAATAAAAAAACCTTTAAAATCAACCTTTTTTTAACACCTTTGACCTTCCATTAAAGTTGAAAATATAAGCCATCTTAAAAAGTCCTAAAGTTATTTAATGCATTCTACTAAGGTATCCATGGAGACCAATATGTTTACCACTGCATGTTTTTAAAAAGACCTTCCTTTTCAAGTTCAAATATATTTAAAAAAATCCGTTTTATCCTGAAATATTTTTTTTGTATTTTTTCAACCATTTACACATTAAATTCATCATAGATTATTCTCTCAAACCAAACTTTGTTTCTGTTTTACATTATTGCATCTCTGTTATCATTCCTCCCATTTCCAACCAATAAAAAGTAATCGAAAACATAATACGCCTTAAAAAACGTTTTTTAAAACACTGGTTAAAAACATATCATTTGCTAAACACATTTACTAAACTAAACAACTTGAGAATCTTCTTTTTTTTTTTTTCAGTTAAAATGCACTTAAATTCAAAAATACTCAAAAATAATAATTTTCTTTTATTAAATAGGAAAATAAACAGTTTGGCTTGATAATATATTATGTCAAATGTCCTTCTAATGTCTTTTTATAATTATTTAATGTATTTTCACCAACATTTCCATGCAGAGCAAACTTATTTTCAGAGCATTTTTTAAAAATAATAGACCTAGCTCCATCTAGTTTTCAAACATTTCACATAAAATTCAACAAAGGTGTTTTTCTGAAACGCAAATGTTTTTTTAAATGATTAAATCGCTGTTAGAATTTCTGGCAAATTCAGTAAAAAACACATTTGATCTCTGAGATGTCATGGATGCTAGATGCTAAGCTAGCTGTCACAACTTCATGAAAAAACATTAAAATAATAATTTTTCAATTCAATTTTTTTTAAATTAACATGGTAAAAGAGTGAAATAAACCTTCCAGATGATCGTCCCAGAAGTTGTTGTCCTCTGGTTGCCTGCACATCTTTAACAGGTTAGCGAATCACAGACTGCAGCAGTTCAAGCTTCCAGGTCCAGGTTAGAAAGGATCCGTTAAAAATGGCTGCCGCTTTTACAGCTGCTCGGTTTCCATGGCAGCGGGTGAGCGTGCGCACGCGCGCGTGCGTGAGAAGCATTGGGGAAAACTTGCTAATTGCAGCTAATTAGCAACAAAAAAGCACGTTTTTTGTGCAATTATAAAGTTTCATCCTCACCTAAAGGTGAGTTCAGTCAAAGCTGCATTTAATGAGGCAAAGCAGCGAGTTCCAAAGCTCACTGGCTTTTCTACTTGAAATATTGTGCAATAAATTGAATTTAGAAAGAAATTTCAATCCGAATGAGAGAGGTGTTTTTTTCCCTATCGCCATTCAGTTTTGCATCCATGTACACACCCATTCAGACCTTTGGAGTAAAATAATCTCCACTGCATATGTCCAGTGGTGGATGAAGTACTGTACCGTAGTAGCCTACTTGAGTAAAGTATTGATACTCATTGTCTAATCTTACTTAAAGCTACAGTGTGTAATAATTACAGGGATATACAGTCAGAAATGTAATATATTATACATAACTATGTTATTTATCATCATCTACAAGCTCA
>NW_015152009.1:70558-73156 GCF_000732505.1 Cyprinodon variegatus | reverse complement strand
TCTATGTAAACAAACCTCATCACTCTAGAAGGTAGGTGATGCGACGTCGTGGAAGACATTTTGTCCCGTAACGCTCGCTGTACTGTTGGGGGGGAGAAGCGGTGGGGGGGAGATGTTCATGTTGCTGCAGTCTGCAGTGTGACCGCTAGATGTCGCTAAAAGTTACACACTGTAGCTTTAACTACAATTAAAAGTTACTCAGTCAAGTTGAAGTATTGAATTTTTAAAATATCAAAGTGAGGATTCAATAAGTATTAGTATTCAAAAATACAAGCAAAATGTTATAATATCAGTATTTTTCTGTGTAATTTTCAGTCTTTTTAAAGAGCTTGATGCGTAGAACCACCTGCTACCAATTCTACACCACTTAATATAAATACAGCTATCTTGATTATTATTTATTATTCAAAAACAAACCAAAAAGAAAACAAGAGAGCTTTGATTCTCCTCAAACTGGTTATAACATGATGTGGATTAATTCAGTAATTCATTAGAGCCGCTGCATATAAAGCATTAGGGCTGAAGTTCTGCTTGGTCTGCAGTGATGTAGGCTGGAAGACCAGTTCTTCCTGTATGGGTGCTGCAGCATCATGTATTGATGGTCTTTTCTCTGACTCAGTCACATGTGGACTTGCTCTTGAACACCAAGACTCTGGATTTTATTTCAAGACTAAAGTTGTGGAAAATATTATCTTCTTTTTTGATGTGAAATGTAATCATTCAAATAACGTAACACAAAGATAGGTTTGTAGAACTGCTAATGCTGTCACTCACTGTTCAGTACAGATTTTGAATTTCACTTCAGATGCATGAATCAATTTGATGAAACAATTATCCTAAATTAACAATTAAATATATTTACTGCAGAGATGAGCATAAGGGCTCCTCTTCCCTCCATAAAAGACATTTCATCCCAGTGCTGCGTGTCCCGAGCCCGTAACATTATAAATGACCTCTCACCCCCCCACCATGGACTGTTCTCCCTGCAGCCCTCTGGGAAGAGGCTTCAAAGCATCCGATGCAAGTCCAGCAGATTCCAGAACAGTTTCTTCCCCACTGCCATTAGACTGCTGAATGTTGTATATAGTGGGGTTAAAAAAAAAAGCACTGAATGTTCGAAAAACTTTAAATCGTATCTCTGTGTTATGTTTACATTTGATCACCAGGTTTACATTTTATTATTGCTGCAGTTCAAGAAATGGAAATGTATTGAGGGCTGTAAGTGAACGAAATTTCATTTTGTATACACCCTGTGCAGTAGTGTCAAAAGTACACACATTTGTTACTTAAGTAGAAGTATAGATACTGCAGTTTAAAAACGCTCTGGTAAAAGTTAAAGTATCAACTTGACCTCTTTACTCAAGTGAAAGTGAAAAAGTATGTGCTCCAAAAACTACTTAAAGTATAAAAGTATAAAGTAACCTTAAAAACAGCCAGATGCCACTATATGAATTGAAAGCTAAATTTTTCAAATATTTCGAAAAATCCTTTGAGATCCGGCGAAGGTTGAGGGAGGCCTTGTTGGTCTCCGTCTCCAGATACGCTCTCGCCTGTATCCGACCTTTCAGACATTTTTGACATCTTTACATCAATTGTAGCATGGCATAGACAATTTACGTTTGCAGTTTGAAGAACACCTGCTTGCTTCTGATGATTTTCTTCAGATAACCAATGAGTGTTTGCAGGGCCAGCCTGTGGCTTAGGCAGTACAGGCAAATGCTAAGGGTGCTCACCACCAGGGGGCGCCCTGCCAGTACCTATACCTTAATTAAAAAAACAAAAAAACAAGCCCGACGTCTTTTACCTGCAACTTGTTTTTCCGTCTATGTTGCATCTAAAATCTCACCATGTCAAAGCGTCCTAAACTGTCTGGTGCCCAAGGGAGGAAAAAAGAAAAGAAGAGGAGGAAAAACGTGACAAAGACAGAGGTAATGTTACAGTAAAGATGATGATAATAATATTATTTTGCTGTTGCAGAACAATGATCGATGATAGCATTAGCCGTTAGCATGACATAGTTTGCTAATCAATAAATAGCGAGCGCTATCTGTTAGTTTTAAAATCAGTTTATGTTATGGAAGGGCCCAGTTGTTGGAAAATAGTGGTTTGAGTGCCCCCATCTTGCCATCCTCGGGCAAATGTGTATAAATTAGATTTATTCAGCAGATATTATAATGTTACCATTGACATGGTTATTTTACCGTTTCCCAGGTGGTAATAGTAATTCAAAATATTATTAATTTTCCATAGTTATGAGCCTAGCTATTAGCTCTGTTATAGCTCATATTATTATTAAGTGTGTTCATCATGTTAAACTATGTTAGTGTTAAAGTGTACATCATTGTCGGACTCCGTAATTTTCTCTGGTCCTCTCCCTGATCTGACCAGTGATGACATGTTTAGCCGCATGTCGTCATTCAACCGCTGGTTGTCTAGGTGGTGTCCTGAAAAGTAGCAACAATCTTTCACTCTGACTTACTGATTACTCCCAAAACAGTTAATACCTACAACTCTTTCGAACATTTAAACCTTAATTTCCCTGATCCAAATTTCAAAGCAAGAAAATCTCTTCTTTTTGTAACTTTGTATCGTCCATCA
>NW_015152009.1:65398-67614 GCF_000732505.1 Cyprinodon variegatus | reverse complement strand
GCATGCTTAGTGTGAGGGATTGTATTTGAGTCAATGAGTCGATGCAATCAACTGGTTTTCCTTAGATAGAAAACTGAATTAATTTGACTGCGTGATCTGGTTGAACTGTAAAGTGCCTTGAGATGACATGTGTTGTGAATTTGGCGCTATATAAATAAACTGAATTGAAAATTGAATTGAATTAATGTTACAGTAATAAAAGTAGTAAAAATTATATTGTATAATATAAACGATAGTGTACATCATGCATGCATCTATTTTTTGTTTATATTGTTTCATTTAATTTTACTTTATTCTTCAAATCATCTGTTTATTATTAGACATTAGATATTATTATCATTTTGCATTTGCATTTTGCAGCCATATGGTATGACGTTCTCTGCAAAATCCAGCATGTTAGTAAACTGATGCAGTCACCCTCCATGCAGCTTGACGTAGCTGTCAACTTGCTGAGGAAAACCAGAGATTCCCTCACCAGTTACAAAAACACTGGATTTTCTGATGCACAGACAATAGCAAAGGGGATCTGTGAAGACATGAATGTGGAGGCTGAACTAACAAAAAAGCAATTAAGAACCACAAAAACTCACTTTGGCTATGAGTGTCCAGATGAGCCCATTCAAGATGCACAACAAAAAATGGAAACCACATTTTTTTATGTAGTCATGAATACTGCCATTTCTTCACTTAATGAGAGATTTCAGAATCTGAATAACATGTTTGGTGTGCTCCTCAATTTCCCCAACTTAGAAGAAAAAGAGCTGCTACTGAAGTGTTAAACCCAAAGTACTGCTCTGACCCAGGACAGCCAGCAGGACATTGATGGAGCAGAACAAGGGAAATGCAACATTTCCCACCATTGCCATCAATGAACATGACAAACTTGGAACTTTTAGCCTTCCTGCATGAGAAGAATCTAGCAGAAATTTACCTCAACATGTGGGTTGCTCTAAGAATCTCTGCCACTCTTCCTGTTACAGTGGCTTCTGCTGAAAGAAGCTTCTCCAAGCTTAAACTGATTAAAACTTACCTGAGATCTACTATGATGCAAGAACATCTCAGTGGACTTTCCATCATAAGCATTAATCATGTGGTCTCAAATCAGCTGTCATATGATGATGTTGTAGATGACTTTGCTTGAAGAAAATCCAGGAGAGTAAAGCTGTAGTCATGTGAGAGTATATAGTTTTTGAAGTAATTCAAGTTAAGGGAGACTATAAACACCACTAGAACTATCATGTTATTTTTTTTTTTCTTTATTTAAATCATTGTATTTTTTGTGCCTACTCATTTCTTTGATTTCTTACTTTGCACAGTGCCATATTTATATTGCATTTAATGTCACTTGTTTACACTTTTTTGGGAGTATTTAAATGTAATACTTTATATAAGCCATTTATATTGCATTTGAATTAAAGTCACTTGTTTACACTTTTTTTGGGAGTATTTAAATGTAATACTTTATATAAGTTATTTATATTGTATTTCATATGTTCATTTTTTGTTTTTCTTTAATTATTTTTAAGTTTTTTTTTCAATGTGAAAATTGTTTTATGTAAATAAAAAAAATGTCCAAGACAAAGCTTTTTAGTTTCTTGTGAGTATATTTACACTAGCAGACATGCAAGTACTGCACAGTGATGCAAGGGGGCGCCACCTAAAATCTTGCCTAGGGCACCAAATTGTTTAGGGCCGGGCCTGATGGAACCCCAGGAAGATAATGAGGTTACTTGCTATAGAGTTTCAGTTGAAACTTAAATGGTTAACTTTTTTTTAATGCATTATGTATGTTTTTTTGTTATTATTTTGTCATACACAGAATCATATTTAGTGTTCAAAAACATAGGAGGACTTAATCTTCTGTTAAAGTGTGATTTTGATTTGAACAAATTGGCAGTGAAGCTTTCAGACTTCCAGAAACAGGTTCCTCTTTAATGGAAACTAAACTTTAAACATCATTTTACACAACATAATACCCAGTGTGGAATAATACACTCACTGGCCACTTTATTAGGTACCCCATGCTATTAACGGGTTGGACCCCCTTTTGCCTTCAGAACTGCCTCAATTCTTTGTGGCATAGATTCAACAAGGTGCTGGAAGCATTCCTCAGGGAGTTTGGTCCATATTGACATGATGGCATCACACAGTTGCCGCAGATTTGTCGGATGCACATCCATGAGGCGAATCTCCCGTTCCCCCACAGCCCAAAGATG
>NW_015152009.1:60525-64402 GCF_000732505.1 Cyprinodon variegatus | reverse complement strand
TTCTTCCCCATACTGATGCTCGGTTTGAACTGCAGGAGATTGTCTTGACCATGTCTACATGCCTAAATGCACTGAGTTGCTGCCATGTGATTGGCTGCTTAGAAATTAAGTGTTAACGAGCAGTTGGACAGGTGTACCTAATAAAGTGGCCGGTGAGTGTATAATACAAATCATTTTTTTAGGCTACGTTGCTTTTAAGGTGTCCACAAGGGGGCAGTGTAGCTCAGTGTGTACAAAGCCACATTTACTTGAACGAAGCAGAATTCAATCTCAAGGCACTTTACAGTTCACCAAATCATCCAGTCAAATTGAATCAAAAGTTTTCTATCTAAGGAAAAGCAGTTGATTGCATCAACTCATTGTCCTGAAGGCAATCCCTCACACTAAGCAAGCTTGTAACGAAAGTGGAGAGGAAAAGTTGTGAAAGCTGCAGAAAAGCATATTGAAGTGAGAGATTTTAACTGGGAAATGGTTGAAAGTATGATGGGAAAATAAGTTGGACAATCAGAAACTGGCAGAGCGATTTAAAGATAAATGATAAATTATGAGGACGAATGTGATTAAATATTTGTTTGTTGAAAGTTATCTATCTAGATCTATATATAGATCTACATATATAATTTTTCTTTTGGGGGGTCGCTTCCTGTTTCTTTGTCGAACTCCTTATCAGGTAGTGGCGGAAATGCACTTTATCTAGTTTGCCAATCGCCATAAAACCTTGCATGAAGAAGGAGAAAAAGAAGAGCTTAGGTTTCCGAGTCGTCATTAAACGCAGCACCAGTTTTTCTCCAGGTGAGACAGACACGCCCCACTCTGAGCACACAGGTGGGAGAAACTCCGCAGGTTCCACTAGTTTGAAGGTAGTCCGGAGGCTGAGAAAAAAACAAGTTTAGAAATAACCTCCTCACATTTCCACATCTTTAAACTTTTTTTTTTTCCTTCATTTTTATAGAGCAAGAAGGTGTGTTACCTGCGCGGCGGACTGACCGTTTAATCTCAAACTAATTTTCTTTTTGTTTTGATCTGAACTGAGGGATTTATAACAGATCAGAGGAGTTGATGGTAGGTAAAGCATAAATGATTAAATACCAGCTACAGTGGAACCGTTAAAATGTGGCCGTTGTTGAATTTAACCTGATTAATGTCTGACAGGATCGATATGATACACTGGAGCTGGAGGTTGAAGATGGAGGAAACGTCGCAGTATGTAACTGTTTGTGCTTTGAATGTGTGAAGCTAACGTTCTTCAACTTCCTGGATTAAAGAAAAACAACAAAACATAAACTTAACATTTAGTTTACTTACCTTCACTCAGAGACACGATAGACTGGTAACAGAATTGGGTGTAACACCCGTTACCTGCTGGGCATGTACACATTGGGAAAAAGCTGCTGATAGCACCAGAATAATTCACCTGGAGTTTCCAGCAGTGTTTCTGACAACCTTTGTTCTTGTTGCTATTCTCAGAGAAATGTTTATTAAAAATCAAGATATTTATATTAATGATATGTGACACTAAGTGAGCTTGTTTTAAACCTGCTTTGACTTATAGATGCCACCAATGTATAAAGAAACCCCTTCAGTTCAAAATAGTTAAAATTTGTAAATGCGATAAGAATTTTATTTTATTTCTTTTATTATGTGGCCTTACATTTCTTTTTGTCTCTGTAAGAAAAAGTTTGAGGACCACTCTGTAGAGGAAACTCATTTCAGCTCCTATTGATATTTGAAGGCCACATGTGGCACAGATGATTTCCTGGAATAACAGAGTTGCTTTCAGACTGTAACCCATATTTATATAGAAAAAGCTAAACAGATACTCACTCCTAGTGCAAAGGAAGTATTCAATTACTGAACATTGTTATTGGGACACTCAACCAGTCAATGCAATCAATATACTAGAGATTTAAAATAGGGCTGAAACAATTAATTGTGATTAATCGATTATTAAAATAATCCTCAACTAATTTAATAATTGATTAATTGGTAGCTGGAGTATAGAGAGTGTAAGAAGTGTCTTTAGCCTACAGAGCGACCCACTTGGATCAGGAATTGTACCAAGATGGGTAAAAAAATACATAAATATTTTGCATTTAAGGTAAAAAAAAAAAAAAAAACTTTTTCTCCTGTCAACATGCTCTATCCAGAACTCCACAAGTAGAAAAGTTTTAGCTTTACCTTTCATTAATCGCTTATTAATCATTATAATCATTGGTGGCAGTCCTGATATAATTATAGCATTGATCTACTACCATCTGTTCCTCAAGTTGGAACGTGAAATTCAGGTTCAGAGCTGTCATCAGTAGTTCCATTAAAACATGTGAAGCTCATTAGAGATCTGACTCATAATTAACGTCAGGATTATTCTGCTCTCCTTGATTTTAGCAAAAAGCATCACTTTTTGGAGGGATGTTCAAGAAACCATCAAAAACTACAGAACCATCTGCTAAAGCACAGGTAACACATTGAACATAATTATTTATTGTTTTATTATTTTAATCTGGAACTGCATCACAGCACTGAACCATTAAGCTTCTGAAATGTAAGATAATTATATGTGTATGTCTGTGATACAGTTTAATGTCAGCTTTTTTAGGTTTTTCCATTGATCTATAACAGAGTTCATGGAATAGTGGACCGGTTTCCAGATACGGAACCACCTGCCAACCCAACCCAACCTGATTTAAAACATTTATAAATTACCGCATGTTGTCCGATGACAGCGTCTAATTTTACTTGCGCTGCTTTACTGTTAATATGGTAAAGCCACGTGTCACCAGGCCACACGTGATCCAAATTAGCCAATGAGCTGCTGTCAGTCTGGGTTGCTGCTGCTGCTACTTTTAGACACAGCAGGCAAACCTGTGGCAAGCCGGGCGATGGGAAAGAAGGAGAAGATGATGAAGAGAGCAGAGAAAGTGTGGACTGCTGGAAGAACTGTGGTGAACTGGTGACAGAAAAGTGAAATGGTGCTCTAAGATGACCCTGCACTTTTTGAGAATGTTTTGCTCAACCTGCTGCTGTGAAGCAGGATTCTCCACCATGAACAGAATCAAAAATAAATATTGATCCAGGCTCAAAATGAGCTCCTTGATATGTGCTTTAGAATGGCTTCATTCAAACCCAGGTTTAAAGCCTTACAGGGCAGCATAAAGTCCACTGCTCTCATTAAGCTATGAAAAAGAAAAACAAACACGTCGTCAGTTCAGGTGTTTTTATAAAATATGTGAATCAGGAAATTGTCTACATACCAAACTAAATGATTGTTCTCTACTTCAAAAAATGTTTCAGATTTTAAAATGGAAAAATGTTCTTTTGTTTCTATTTTTTAATTTCAAAAATCAATGTATAACATGGATGCATAAAAACCTCATTTTATTCCAGTGTTAAATTCTGTTTAAAGTAAAGTATAATTAGAAATGTCTCTGGACGTTTACTTTTTGATGATTTTCTTTATGCAGACCCTGCTGATTTTTAATTGTTCACCCCTGAGTTTCTAAGCTCAGTTTGGTGATTTATTCACAGGCTTTAGAATGCGTTGCATCCAGAGTGCCTCACAAAACCTTAACATCATTGAAACCTTTTATATTTGGCCACAGTACGATCACTTACACTCATGCATGTTTAATTCCGATTTTGGGGTTAAAACAGGAAATAATAAACAATGGAAACCAGTGTCAGCTATGGGTAGCTCAATACAACATTTCATTTCAGATACAATATTGATAACCCAGCCTTAAATACTGAACCGATACAATATCAGAATAAATTATACTGGGGTTTATTACTTATTTTAAAGTGTGGAAAGATGGAAATGGTTTGAAAAAGTTATATATCCCAGAGAACAATACTTCACATTATCTGGGATGAGAACAAC
>NW_015152009.1:51477-59671 GCF_000732505.1 Cyprinodon variegatus | reverse complement strand
ACCCTACAGGACAGTTTGTCAGCAAACGGTGAGCTCTCCACCAGCAGTGACTCGCTCACAGAGAACAGCAGCAGTAAGGTGAGCGTCTGAATGCTTCATGGTCGAGTTAAATCAGCGCTTTCAGGATACAAACATCTGCTTTCCTCATGGTTTCAGGAAAAGGGAGGAATGTTGAAAGGAATGTTTAAGAGAACGACGAAACCTGCTAAAGATGATGAGCCTCAGGTTTGTTTTCACCTTCGCAGATTGACTTCATCCAGAAGCGCAGGATGTTGATCATGAATAAATATTAAAGAATCTAATAAACTATCAGTGGAAACACTCCTTACCATTGAAGTAGCAGTGCAGTGATTAGCATCCTTTCCTTGAAGGAAATGGGGCATTTTTTTTTCTTGTTCATGAAATTTATAGTTTTAGTTTTTTTCTTCAAGTAACACTGTTGCACAGTTGCATCTTACTAATAATCTCCTTTAAACTTTTCCTTTTTCCCCAGGAGGCAGCAATTTCCTCACAACACCCTGAACTATCTGGCAGTAGTGACAGCTTAACAGACAATAAGTCAACTAAGGTACTTCCTTCTTTATGTTTAATAATAACGATGATGATAATAATAATAAGTGAACTTTATTGATCTGACATTGGAGAAATTTACCTCTGCATTTAACCTCTCAAAACCCACCGTTTTAAAGTGTTTACCACTAAAAAGGAGTTAAAATTCCTCCGGTAAATTGTTTACAATTATAGACATGTTAGACATCGTTGGAAAGATTAGATTCTACACAATTCAACCACTGAGTTCATTTTATGGACACAGCGAGCAACAAAGCACAATTAACCCAGATATAGCAGCATGGCAAAATGTAAACATGACAAAGCAGCCACAACAAGCAAGCAGGTCTTTATTACTGCTGTTCAAATAAGACCTATTATTTACAAGAATAAAAATAACAACTTTGGGTCATGTTTGAACTCATGCAGCTTGGGCTGTGTTTTACTCACCAAATTCCCATGTATATATTCAGAAACTAGAAGGTGTTAGCTTTTTAGATAACATATCACACATGTAATTTGGGCTTACAGTTCCTAAGTTATTTGCTTTTCCATTTGGGTATGCAAAATAGGCAAGAATTTCCCAAAATGAGGTGGATGTTAAGAAGTTTTAACCCATTCCCTTGGGTAGCAGTGGGCTGCCATTGTGCAGCGCCCGGGGAGCAGTGTGGGGTTAAGGGTCCTGCTCAGGGACCCAGAGTGGCAGCTTGTGGGAAGTGGGGCTCAAACTCAGAACCTCAGGATTCCAAGCTCAAATCCTAACCACTAGGCAGTCACTCCACTTAAATATTTGTGTGATTTTTATTTTGTCTGCATAAAACATAATTTAAAATTTTTTTTTCCCTTTTAAGGGTAAATCAGGAATGTTTGGCATATTGAAGCGATCACCCAGACCAGGACATGCCCGCAGGCCTTCTCAGGTGAACAAATTTTACTTGTCGTCTTGCTCAAAGAAACGCAGAGATGGTAATGATGAAAACGGCAGCTCTCTGTGCAATAATCTGATGCTATGTTACCTTGACTTCTGCAGGATCTCCTGGACTTTAAAACTACTAATGAAAACCTCTCTGAGTGCAATAACAAGAAAGTGAGTATAATTAAAGGTAAAGAAATACCACGGGTTAGGGATTTCTATCTAAACTCAGCATTTTTATTTCCTTTTAATCGCACAGACACAAGACGATCTCCAGGTCACGTCTTGCTTCAAATAAGTTAAAACACTACATTTCACTAGTATTTTAGTTTTTCTCAGTTTATAAGACGCCAAATTCCTTAAATTACACGCATGACTGCACACCTTTCTCTAAAAACATAAATATAAAGTGAAAATATTGGAGACAGTTCATGGCTTACAGGCTGCTCCTAAAACGCACCGCTAGAAAAATACTTTTTTTTTTTTTTTTTTTTGGTCATTTGAACAATAGTGAGTCATGGGACTCACTATTATAAAGTGTTCATTATTTCTAATTTGGTCATGTACAGTCAGAAACTGGAACGGAGTTACATTTGTGTTTAGTTGTCATTTTTCTACCCTTAATGTAGAAACAGAGAGATAGAACAGCAATATGTGTTTTGCACTGCAGTCTGCTAATTTTAGCAGTGGGAGCAAAGTTGGACTGTAATGCTCTAATTTTGACAGTAAACTGCGCTTTTGACAGAAGTTATGCAGTTCTTTCTGTCCGATTTAGTGGAAATATGTGCTGTTTTTCAGGAACAGTTTTATCAGATGAAGAACTGTTTTTTTTATTAGATAGAAATGTTGATCTGGTTGAAATGTAAAGTGCCTTTAGACGACATGTGTTGTGATTTGGTGCTGTAGAAATAAACTGAATTGAATTAAATTGAAGAAAACCGTAAATGTATTGGTATTCTGAGGTTTTATATGCTGTTGTATTCATGATTTTGTATTTAGTAGTGTTTAGTTATGAGCAGTGCTCCTGACCTTATTTTAATGTTGCTTGTCGGACTCAAACCTGCCTGCATCAGCATTTTGAAGGAAGTCCTGACTCTGTGCATTTCTGCCTATTCATCTGGCTGCTACAAACAGTTTAAACAAAAAAACAAAGCATCTGTTACTGTCACTCTATAATACAGCAAACTAAACTAAACTAAACTAGAGGCTCGATCAACTTTAATTTATTGTGTTTCTTTAGGAGTCACCAGGAAAGGTGAAAAACTCTCTAAAAGCCAATGGAATGAGAGCAGCTTCAAAGGTACCTGTTATGCCTCTATTTTAATGTTCTGCAGTAATTATATAAATATAAATTAATCAAAGAAGTTTGTTTAATTTTCCTTTAGGAAGATTTGACTGCACAAAGCGAACTCTCCAAAAGTAACGACAGTCTTTCCAAGACCAAAGTAAGGAATTTTTTTTTAGCTGACAGCAGGTCCAATGTTCAGAGGATGCTTTTCTAACTTTGAACATTCAGGATGTGATTAAAATCTGACTCGCTGTCTTCAGGAATCTGGCGGTTTTAGCTCCTTCTTTAAAAACCCATTTGGAGCTCGAGCGCCATCTCAGGTTGGAGCAACGAAACGACTCCTGATCCTTTTGCTTCTACATGGTGATAACAGATGATGTCAAGTGATGAATATTTCTGTCCCAAACTCAGGAGGATTTAACTGGAGTCGGTGAGCTGTCGGGCAGCAGTGAAAATCTCTCTGAGAACAACACCAAGGTAATGGCTTCAGTGGACACAGCCAGGTTCTACTATAGTGCCTCAGAATTTACTTTCTTTTTGTTTGTTTGTTTTTTAGGATAAAGGATTCTTCGGTATGTTCAAGAAAAAAGTTGCAAGGTCTCAGTCTCAGGTAAGATATTAGATATTTTTCATGAAATGTGATGGATGCCGTGGCCATTTTTACCCAGTTAAAATTCAGTACTTGGTGCGCTTTCATTGTAACCGCAGGGATTGTGTCCTTTATCTGCATATAATGTAGGAGGGACTTTACATTTTAATACACAAAAATCCTGCATAGCTCTGTTGTAATCATAAATACGATGAATCAGTTACTTTTGGAAAAGCTAAGTTCTTGTGAGCCATCAACAACTTATCTAGATCTTTTATGGTATCCTTAAACACAACCTCCATTAGCTGATGAAAAACTATTAAAAAAGTTCGAGTTTATATTGCAGTATTCATGTATGCATGTAATCAGGGATTTAAATAGGCAGTTTATACTTGCAGCTATCCCCAATTTTCATGCAGACAGCTGTGAATGCAGATTGATTTCTCTCCATAAAAGGTTCCGGTTATGGGTTTGTTTTCTTTTTTAAATAAAAATGAATCACCTACCTACTGACCAACTTCATCTAAAAAGGCATGCAGCAGGAGTTTCCTAGTTGCAGCTCACACTCTGAATGTTGGTCAAAGGAATGAATCTGACAGATCATTTATTTTGGATTTTTTTTTTTCTTTATTTCAATTCAAAGTTACTTTTTAGCTAGAATTGACTGAACCAATATTTAACATGACAGAAATTAAATTCCAAACTGCCTGTTTATTTTTTCATTTGTGGAGTTGTTCAGTAATACTAACTAGCTGGTCTGTGCCGGATCACAGTCTGCATGCTTCACTGAAACACATTTCACTTGCTTTTCTTGGTGCAGGATGATTTATCAGTAGATGAGGAGCTCTCAGCCAACAATGATGATCTCACTGAAAAGTCTTCAAAGGTAAATGATCAAATGTTTCTATCAAGTGTTTTTTTCCCCTCATTTTATGTATTTTTTGTATTAACCTAAAAGTTTCCACGCCAGTGGTGCCAAACTGTTTTTTTTTTTTTTTAACTTCTAAAGACTTTGAATCATCAAGACTTTAAAAGGCCCAGCTGCAGCAGTATGAATGGACATTTTTTTGGGTTGGTTGCCTTCATAGGCTTAGGAAGCCAACTGTTAAGTCTATTTGTTCTGGTTTTAATGGTGCTGAACCAGTTTCGTAATGGAAGTGGGACAAACGGGTCATTGCTTGGCCAATTATCATTAACTAGTGGGTCACATCAACTTTGAGCAGACTGGACAGAAGCAGAGTGTTTCTATGAGCTTATCAGAAACGTTCGATCCAGGCCTCTAAGTCCAGTATTTGTTATTTCTGGCTCATATTGGACAGGTTTCCAGTATACGGTCGGGAAATCCGCAATATACAATTCTAAGTGTAGGTTTTGAAATTAAGCTGATAGAAGTTCTTTCAGGAGCTGACCAAAGGAAAAATAGAAATATGCCTTTATCATACAAAAGGATGACCTCACCATTGTCTTGTTTTAATGCTTGAAATATGCAAATAATTATAACTATGTAAATGTTTTTTTTACTTGCATGATCAGAATTTTCTAAAATTTTAAGGGAAATTTTGAAAAGTCAAACAAAATGGCGTTTGAAATTGTTGTTTTTTTAGAAATTTGAGATTTTTTTTTTAATCATGTGACTTGCTGAACTGGTTCTGCACTGAATGTCAGATAATCTAGTTCCTTAGTCTGATGCTTGATCTTTTGCCAGAGTGGGCCGACAGCGAAGAACCTGAAGAACCCTTCAGCCTCGTCAGCTCAGGTAATTTCTCGAAAGAAGAACATTTGTTTCATGTATTTCAGTCTTGAGGTGCTTTCTGATGGGTAACATTGCTTTGGATTTGGTTTTAGGAAAAACCAAAGAGGGAAAACGGGGGAGACCCAAGTGAAATGAACTCTGCCTCACCAAAAGCTAAACCCAAAAGAGTTGGTTTCTTTAGTTATATGTTTTTAATTGTTGTTTTGCAGCAACTTGGTCACACTTTTCTGTTTTTAATAATCTTATGGAATCAATGTTTTATTTTTCCAGACTGGTTTCAGTGCCGTGATGAAGAGCACCTTCTACAGCGACAAACAGGTGACAGTAGGGATTTATTCGCTCGACTTTTTCCCTCAAACAAACTACAGTCCAATTAGTTACTAACCCAAAAAATGCTCAATGATATTTAATAGTAATTAATGAGAAAACAAAAATTAATCTATAAAAAAAAAAGTTATTTTATTGATGTACAAATACAGAAGTTAAGAAGGTAAATAAATGTTATTTATCAGAACTAGATTAAAGAATATAAAAGCACAGCAGATTTTTCATCGTAAACCATGCTGGAAACTTTTCTTTTTATATAATTCTGCACTATTTCCTGTTGCTCTGTCACCTATAATCCTGAGGAAATATGTCGTAGTAACAGGAAAAGATAAAGGGAGAAGTTTATATTCAATGTTTCTTTATTTAAATGTTTGATCTTCAGGAGAAGAACTCCACGCCTGATGATGAGGAAACATCAGAAGGAGATGGAGACAATCCGCCTATTCACAAACAGGTTTGATAATATTTAGGAAATTATTCCACTTTCTATTTATGTTCTATTTCATATACCAGTACATTTTTTTTTTCTCTCTTTTTGTGTCTGACTCAGAGTAAGCTGGCTGGAGCGATGACGAAGCTGAATCCATTTAGACAAAAAGTCCGTAACTGAAATAAATCCAAATTTCAGATTTCGTTTTTTATGTTTTCACCTGAAAGTGATTTTTATTTAATTTTTTTCAATTCAGCAAGAGAAGCCGACAGAATCGGATGACGAAGATCAAACTGTGAGCAGCGAGAAGTCATCAACTCACAAACAGGTGCTTTTATTTCTACATTTTCCTTTTAATGGTTTAATTAGATAAAAATAATAGAAAATAAGTTCCTTTTTCTCATTAGCTCAAGAACCATCAGTTGAGTTAAAAATGTTTTTAATCCCTCTGCTGTTTGAGCTGTTCTTTGGGTTAAGATTCAAACTGCTGAGTTAAATGTATCTGCTATATGTCAAAGTTACAGAAGCACATAATTTCTCGTGCCGTTTTCCCTCTCAGAGCACCATAGTTGAAGCCATGTCCAAACTGAATCCGTTCCACTCTGGAGCTAAAGTAACTATCCTGTTTGGTGAGGTTGAAGGTGGTGGTGAGGGAGACAATCAAGACAATCAGGGCTGGGAAAGGGAAACCATTGATTATCAATCACTGATTCTTGTTACATTTATGTGTTTATTTTACAGGATAAGGTTTAAAAAATTGAACCTTTTTAAATTTAAATTATGTTGCTTTTAGTGCTGCATGTTTTTATGTCAGTGTGCAGAAAAGAAAAATTTGAAATGTAGTTTGAATAGTTTTTACTGTCATCTTACCACTTGATATTCTTGTTTTTATTTGGCCATTGACCTATTTACAGTCAGACGGGCCTTAATTAATTAAATAGAAATTCACTAAAATAAGGACAAAATCTGTGATCAATGTCTTTGTAGCTGAGAAAATTATTATTATTTTTTTTCAATCTGAAAAGTAAAAATGGATGATATATGATAAGCTTAAATGGAGCCATTTCTCTGAAAGGTTAAGAAGAAAGAAAACAAAGTTTTATTTATATTTTTTTTTCATCTGCTCAGAAGGACATTGAAAACCCAGAGACCTTTGAGGAGAAAAGGAAACGATCAGAAAAGAAGCCAGAACTGGTGAGCGCCTATTTCAGGCTTCGGCCTCCTCTAATCATTGACCACAAACTTTCACATCAACTTCTTATAAAATCTCCCTCTGCACTCAGGCCCCTCCTCCTCCACACTTCCTACTACGTCACCCTCGTCTCGTTCCTGAACGCTTTAAATTAATCTTATCCTCCTGGTCTGGGACATTAAGTCACTTTGTGTTTTTGTCCTTGACAGGTCAAGAGTAATTTGATCCATCAGGAGGGGAAGGAAAAAGGGGAAACGCCTCGAATCCCCCGCAGACCCAGAGCAGAGGTTTGCCTGCAGCCATAAATATTTCAATGTGGTGGTGAAAGCGCTTTGACCTCTGCTTTAAATCTGTTTGGATTCAGGAGATGAAGGCAACGTCCCTACATGAAATAGAAAAACAAAGAAGAGCAGAGGAGAAGGTACTTATTTCTTTATATGTAAACTAGTGCATTTCTCCTTTTCTTTGTCATACAAGTAGTCTTGTGCTGAAAGGTTTCATTTCATTCTGTCCTCTGCAGAAGGAGCTTTCAAGAGAGAAGAGAGGAAAAGCTTCAGGAGCTCCCGTGGTTCCGCCCAGACCGACGGACGAGGTAAGCCGCCTTTGAGGTTTCTTTAGTTGTTAAATCTGCCATGTGTTAAAGTTGTAGCTTGTTTTATTTGGGCTTAAGGAATTGCTGTGGTCAAATTTCAGGAGATGAACAGAGCTGTTAGGAAGAAAGTCAACCAAGAGGTTTGTTAAGACACAATATCTCTCTGATTCTTTTGCTGTGCTCCTCCAAAGTTTCCTTCTAGTTATTCTTTCTAGTTAGTCACATGAATGTTTTATTAGTTTCTATCTGGTGATGTAGGTTATTCATTGTTGGTGAAAATGAATTCAAATGTAGTGTAGATACTTTAAAAGCCCTTGAATTTCCCACTCTTTGCCTTCTTTATTACTACAAGTAGTTTAAAAAGTTTTTTTTTTATTCATGACGATCAGTAGTCTGTGTTTTATGAATAGAGAATAGAACTGCTTAGAGAAATAAGTCGGAGATGAGATATACACAGCATGAAGCCAGAGCAAGTACAAGTATTAAAAAATACTAAAAACAAAATGTTTCATAACATAAAACATCACTGCTGATGGCTGCAAGGGAGAGCATCACTTTTTA
>NW_015152009.1:45334-51290 GCF_000732505.1 Cyprinodon variegatus | reverse complement strand
TTAACCTGTGCAGATTGGACTCACCTGGTTCAGTGGCTGGGTAGAATAAATACATGATTTAGAGATGACTTGATGTCTGTACATCTTCCACCTCTGTGCGAAAGCCATCCCTCGCACCAAGCATGCTCGTAGCGACAGTAAAGAGGAAAACTGACTTTAACAGGAAGAAACGTCCAGTATGATGAATAAGGAAATGTTGGAGGGCATGCAGCCCCTTGCCTCAGCACATGACAAACAAAAGGATTGTTTTTCAGGTGCCGCTACATTTGCTTGACATTTTAATCCCAATGCCAGTGAACAAAATATTAATGGAAACATTATAAACTGTGTATTTCATGCCACACCAGTAGTAGGCGAAGGTTTTGAAATTTCAAAAAAACTTTAGCTTGAAAATATGCCACCACAATGATCTTCTCTATACTTAAAGATTAAATGTTTGCTGTTCCCACGGCAAAGCAGACGAGGGTGTGTTCTGTAAAATACCTCCGGACGTTTTGAGTCTGATATTGAGGCTGTCAATAGTCACTGCTGCCCCCTCTGGTTTAGAGGGGAACTGCCTGCCCGGTGTCACAATGGTGAAGACTCATTAAAAAAATCCTGTATCCAGATTATGTTCTAAATCACCAAATCAGCCTTGAAAGAAATGTCATTAAAATCCGATCATAACTTTTCAAGTTATAATGTAGACGGACAGACAGACAAAACATAACCTCCTTGGCGGAGGTAATTACCTAAAAAAAGGTTTTGTGCGTTAATAACAATAGCACTCTATTTACTATCGAATTGCTAGAAATTCTAAAACCAATTTAAAATGTAAAATGTATTATTTTCCAGTAATCCCTCTTTTTATACATGCGGCTTATTTCCCCTGCTTCTAAAATAGATTTTCATCAACCGTTTAGTTACAAACCAAACAGCAGGAGAGTTAAAACACTTTGAGTTCTCTTATTTCTACATGTTGTCTTGTAATGTTCTTAGTTTGGTATGTTTTGTAAATATAGTCCTTTTCAAAACGTGGTGTTTTATCTCAAGGTGACATCTAGTAAAAGAATATCTTCTTATATAATTAGCTTTTAGGTAGAGATCAGAATTCTCTAAAGTTAGTATAAACATGCTAACATTTTTACACAGATTAGGAATCTTGTACAAACTTCTTATCAGGCACATAGTTTAGTTTAAATTTGTACTACAAATGTTCTCTTAGGATCCTCTAATAAAAATTTTTGCTTTTTAAAAATATTGTAAGAGTGTAACAATCATAATTTAGGATTTATTTTTTTTTTGTATTCATTTACAGCAGAGCCAACCAGGAGACGAAGGCAATGACAAAGAATCAGATGTGACAAAAGACACAGAAAAGCTACAAAGCAAATCAGTGAGTCTGTTTTTATTTTGTTCATTTTTTCTCTTAACATTTAATCCAAGGCTGTGATGATCTTTATGAAATGTATTTCTGGGATCTCCGTCTGTCTGAATGCTATCACTGTGTCAAATAAGCTCTTGTAATACGGACTGAGTCTGTTTAGTTCGGATCTATCCTTCCCAGTTCCTGCTTCCCTGTTGACTCCGTCAGGCCAAACCCATGCAAAGGACATGTGACGCCCTCTGGCTATTTAAAAGGGAGTTTGTGGCAAAGCTCAACGTCTTTTAGTCACATGAGGATTAATCTCTCATTATTCTGATTTGGTTGAATTTGTTGACGCTTGATGTGGATTTTTAAACTGAGTAATGAGAGCCAAAAGTAGATTATAGTCATTCTTTACTCAGTATGGTGGAATTGAGTGGTGCAGTTGAACATTAGAACAGCCGTACTTCCATACGGATGTTTCCTGATGAGACAATGATCCCGGTGTTAAAAAGCCAACTGGAGCTTGTTTGTCTTAGATTCAGCTCTTTGATTCGAACACCTGTGACGTTATGAAATGTGGTTTTTCAGGCTTTTCATGTGACGTGCTCCAACATACGATGACTCTACCCGTTTCTTTTTCAGGCTAAAGGAAAAAAACACAAGCACCATCTGTTCATACCACAGATTGGATTCAAGGTAAATAAATTCAGCACTAATGTCACATTATCAAGGTTAATTCTTTGTAGACACAGTCTGTGTAACTTTGTTTGATAGTCAGACTTTAAGCTAATTTCTGAGAGCAAGCGGGAAAGAAGGGAGTGAATTTACCTGGAAAGTCATTTTTTTTATGCTTGAAGCGCCTCTATCTATATATTCTTATTTTAACAAAGAAAGTATTTCTTGATTCATTTCTCTTTATTTGGTTGCTAAAGTTAACACTGGGTTGTAAAAGCATTGAGGAGGCCTCACCCACTTTGTGTAGGGAAACATGATTTTATAAAAAAGAAACCCCGTAACCGCGCCTTAAGGATAACAATGGGTTGCTATCCAGAGAGCCATTATCTGCTTTGAAGCTTCATGAACTAAAGAGCTTTTAAATCAGTTTTATTTTCATTTATTTCTTCTTTTCTCTCTGGGCTGCTTTTGATCTTTTAAACTTTGATCAATTGTTCTACATTGAACAGAAATGATTTCTTATTATTGTTGTTTTTTTAGTATTTATGTCTTATTATTGCTATTATTTATTATTATATGATTATGATTTTATTTGATATTTAGACCATCTAAAATAAGGCAAGTCTTAAAAATTAAATTGGCTGCATGGGCTATAATGCTTAAATCTAATGTCTTGTTCTATCAATTGAGGTGTTGTGTATCTCCTCATTTTATGAACATCTGTTTGCAGGGTATTATTAAACATTTAGATGTAATGCAGATTTGTTTATCCGTTTCTTATTGTGGATTTTAGGCTGGATCTGATGAGGAAGAGTCTTTATCCAAAGAGGAAAATGAGGATGAGGATGAAGACAAACCAGAGAAGGTCTGACTTGCCTCTTTTTTTAATGCATTATCTACAAGTCAGTAATAGATATAATCTGAGCTAACGCCAAATATTGGAACTTTTCTGCATTTAATTTTAAAAGAAAAATTTGTCATCAGACTTTTTGTTTTTTTTTGTTTGTAGGCCAAAGTCAAGAAGCCCAAGAAGCATAATCCTTTCATGCCTCGAGTCAAAGTAAGGCTCAGAAATGTTTCTTTCCATGTCGACGTGTCCCGTATTATAGAAAAGATCTGAGATTGTTAAATTCTGCCTGATGGTTTTCTTAAATCACTACTGAGTTCAATTTTTACTGTTCCTGTGAATCTGATATTAGAAAATACCAGAATTTAGGCAAACTGAACTATTTTGGTTTCCTTTGCATTCATCTTTAACTAATGCATGACCATAGTTCTTCAAATAGCACCCAGCTTTGTGATTATTCTGATTATCAGCATGTTTAATAGATATAAATGAAAGACCAGCAGCTGAATGTTTTCTATTTCTAACTTTTGTGTTTTTTGTGTCAGGCTGCATCTGATGATGAAGGGTTAAAAGATGAAGAAGAAATTAGAGACGAAGAGGAGAAGGAGAAACCAGAGAAGGTCAGTTTTATTTTTGACCATTTTGTTTGTCTGTTTGATAAACGGCTAAAGATAGATCATTTCTGTAATTAAAACCAAAACAGTGAAATATGTTGGGGTTTTTTTTGTTTTTAGCCCAAAGTCAAGAAACCCAGACAACACAATCCCTTTATGTCTCGGCTCAAGGTAAAACCTAGAAATATGGTTTGTTCAAATTGGTTTCTGCCATTGCTTCTGTATCCCAGAAAGATTTCAAAATGCTCTTTTCTGTTTAATGAAATAATCGTAAAAGTTTTTTGTTTTTTTTACGTCTCCTCAGATTTTTATCAAAATCTTCTTTACTAAATATTCAACCAAAGATACTATAAATGAAGGAAAGTGGCCTCATGGTTTCCTTTCAGTTCTCTTTTTCATAAAGTGTCAGTAGATTTATAAACCCAAAGAGCTTTACGGGAAACCAAAGAAACCCAAAAAGTAAAGCCTGAGCATAAAGTAACTGTTCAAAGTAGAGCTCGTTTCAGAGTTAAGAAGCACAAAACCTGAAAGACATTAAAAGCCAGACATAAAATGTTGTTTTTTCATCTGTTTTCTTTAATAACTACCAGGCTGCATCTGATGATGAGGGGCTAAAAGATGAAGAAGAGTCGTCATCCAAAGGGGAAACTAAAGATGAGAACAAAGACAAACCAGAGAAGGTCAGTTGCTTTTTTTAAAATGTGTTTTTTTTTTTGGGGGGGGGGTTTGCATGTCAGGAACACATTTATATGACTTCAAGTTACTATTTGAGTCCTTCTGTAAATTTATATTTGTTGTTTATTTTCTTTAGCCTAAAGCCAAGAAGCCAAAGCAGCATAATCCTTTCATGCCTCGGCCCAAGGTAAAGCTCAAAATATCTGCCTGAGTACGCAAAGTCTCACCAAGATCAAACGGTTCCATCGGTTTTAATAAAACATTTGGTGAAAGTCTGTTTCATTTTCTAACTCAATATACTTTCATTTAAGCTTCCCCATCAAGGCTTACCTTTACTTCATATATATATATATTTTTAACATGGATCATATAGATATTTACACAAGAAGAAGCAGTGTGTGTACTGCAACTGCTGGAATTGTGAGTTTCAACTAATATTGCAAATGTCTGTTTTTGTATTTTTTTATTATTACATCAGGCTGCGTCTGATGATGAAGGGCTGAAAGACGAAGAAGACTCATCATCCAAAGAGGAAACGAAGGATGATGAGGACAAGGAAGTTACGGAGAAGGTGAGGTTTTTATTTCAAAAGGTAACTTTGAAAGAGTTTAATTTTATTGAGATGGAATAATCTTGTTTTTTGTTCTAGCCTAAAGTCAGGAAACCCAAGAAACACAATCCTTTCATGCCCCGGTTAAAGGTAAGGCTAAACAAAATGGACCTTACACAATGGTCCCATATTTACATGTCTAAAACATTTGTTGCTTACAAAAATCTGTATTTTATTATTTTCTATTATTCTGTAGTAGATGGAGACCAATATCAGCCCATTTTTGTTGGATATTTGCGTTTATTTTCTTGTATCTGTACTGACCAGAGATGGGGGATCTGGAGCCGTCAAGTCACTGAACCAGGTGAGTCCAATCTGCACAGGTTAATTCACTCTGCAGATTGGATTCATTTGCTTTTAGTGGCTGGGTAGAACAAATACATGACATGGAGATGACTTGTTGACTCTAGATCCCCCAACTCTGTGAGCGATGAATGCATTGTTTGCAGTTTAATTGACGCATTCAGCTGCCATGCCTTGAGATCGCGTGAAGGGCATGCTTTGCTGCTTCATCCATTTGCTATTTAATGTATTCTCTTATATTTGCTAATGTTTCTTGTTGTTTAAATGTAGACTGTAACATTTGTTATCATTGTGTCATTTTGATCATTTAAATGGAGGAAGAGAAACCAGTATTGTCTAAAACAATCAGCCGATCAAAATTGGCAGCACCTATTGGAGATCAGATGGACTGATGCCAAAACACTGGCTTTTTTAAAATAAAGCCTGTGCTGTATAGGTTGAACTCTTCTCTGTTGAGTGCATTGTAAAACCAGAATTTCAGCAAGCTGGCCTCAGATTTAGATTTAGTTTTTGTTTGACTAGTGTGTGTGTGTGTGTGTGTGTGTGTGTGTGTGTGTGTGTGCAAAAAAGCAGAAGCAGGTCAAAACATTACAACATTGGATTCTTTACTGTTTAGGTTAAAAGTTGCAGTATAAACTTCCACAATAATCTTATAAACGAGAATGAAGGTGTGATGTCTATTTTCTTGTTTGTTTTTTTTTAAACAATATACATACACCCAGTATTTTGTGTAACAATGAAAAAACAAAATACTTATCCTTTCGAAAGTTATCTGTAGTGTCTATACTAATGCATATTAGAACATAATGCTCAAAAGTAAAATACATCAAGTTTCCAGTAGCTTCCATGTCAGGTTTCTAGCAGCTTGCATGTCAGGTTTCTAG
>NW_015152009.1:40748-43963 GCF_000732505.1 Cyprinodon variegatus | reverse complement strand
GCATCCCAGGTTTCCAGTAGCTTGCATCTGCTTGCATCCCAGGTTTCCAGTAGCTTGCATCTGCTTGCATCCCAGCTTTCCAGTAGCTTGCATCTGCTTCCATCCCAGCTTTCCAGTAGCTTGCATCTGCTTCCATCCCAGCTTTCCAGTAGCTTGCATCTGCTTGCATTCCAGGTTTCCAGTAGGTTGTGTGTCAGTTTTTCAGCAGCTAGCATGTCCAGTTTGTAGTTTGTGCATTTTTGTCTTCTACCTGTTGGGTATAAGTATGTGGGTGGGTTGTCAGTGTTAGCATGACTTGATTGTCTGAGTATGCAGCTTTTTTTCTCATTCTTACATTATGTGAAGGTTTTGCTTAACATGTTTGCATGTAATTCTGGGTAATATGCAACCTTATTTCACTCAAGATGTTATAAATTCTTTGGTAAACCCAAAAAATGAACTTCTGCTTGTTGATCTAGACCAGTGTGTAGCACGTTCCAAAGTTGCAGATGAGATCTTGTGGCAGTAATGATAGCAGAACATTTGGAGCATTTTTAGAGAGCTATAACTTTGATGGTGTATTTGAAAGCGACCCATTACCGGTTCCTTGCTGCATTCTTTGGACAGGTTTTTTTATAATATCTTTGTGTCTTCAGCTGCTGACTTAAACCTCTTCCCTTGTCAGGTTATTTAGGCCAGGTTAGTACAGCACCTTGTAAACAATTCACTTCAACCTATGCCTATTCTCTGAAGACCACTGGTTTACCATATATGCTAACTGAGGTAAAACTACCAATAATCTTAGACAAATATATGATATTCTCTTTTTTTTTTTCTTTCTCCTCTTTAGACCAAAGTTGTTCAGAGGAACAGACAAGATGGAGCTGCTGAAGAAGTAGGAAATATTTCCTTTTCCAAATGACTAGTTTTAATGCTTCCTTTGGTTTCTTGCATTTCTCTCTCACTCACATCCATGAAGTGACTCAATGTTGTTCTCCACCAGACAGATTTTTTTTCAGTCTGTGTTTCAGTCACCTGACTCCCACCCTCCTCCTCCCTGAAAACAACCTTTGTTCCTCCCATCATACACTTTTGTCTCCAGAGTGTCTGCTCAGCTCCCAACTGAGGCTATTGTTGTCAGTGTGTTTATTTTGTTCCTCTTCGGCCCTACTGACATGAAACCCACCCCCACCATCATACATGTTTGTGCGTGCCCATGAACATGGGAAGATGAGAAGATTAGCCTCTAATGTGCTCAGACTTGTTTTTCCACTTCTTATTTTTCAGCTGCTCCATGGAAGCTTTTGATCCTTTTTTTTTTACTTCTGCAAAACTGCACAGATCAGCCTACACAGTTAAATCATGATAACTCACACTTCCTCATTCTATTGGCACAAAAAACTATAAAAAGTGAAACCAAGGAACAATGATTGTTCATGTGTTGATTTGGACATTCATAACTGTCTGCCTCACAAGCACCTATTGGTTCTATATAGATTTTTGTCTATGTAGCGTTTATTTGCTTTTAAAAGTAAGGAGTGTTTTACAATTTTAAAATTGAATTTCTGTTTTCTTAGAATGAAGAACCACAAAGGTCTTTATTTGACCGGCTGGAGGATTTCCGCATTGATCCCTCACAGCCTGAAGACAGTCAGGTGGGTTTTCTGAGGCACAATATGTTCATGGCTCTGGTTGCCCCTGTGCCAGGTTGCATTTTGTGCTTCTTTCATCCCAAACATCATCCTTTTAATCCCAGTAAACATACCATTCCCACCATTGTAATTAGCTGTATCCATTTATTTTTATCAGCTTTTATAAAGTATAACCTAAAAAGTATGACCTAAATTTATAGACCCTCCAAATGATGCTCAAACCTTTGTGATATTCTGTGTGTGGGTTGGTTTGTATGTTAATCGAATGGTTTCCTTTTTAGGATGTGGAGGATCTCATGGACTGGTGGAACACGGTTGAATGTAAGAGATTTTATTTCTCTGAAATAGGAAAAATGTTTGTTTTGAATACTCCAGTGTTGTTTTTATATAAGAACCACTTGAGTAAAATCATATTACTTCCAATAACTATAATTAACAGTGTCCAATCTTAGTAAAGTGTATTTCAGCGTTAGCAAGCAATGCCCTCTTCCTGAAAGTCTTCATAATTTAGGGGAGAAAAAAAGAAACTTTTAATAAAAAATGTTCTCACCAATGCTTACCAAGGTCATTGAATGCCTCTGGGATAGACTGGAACAAAAGGTTGACCTCGCTAATGTTCACTTTGACTACTGGGATGTATGCATGGTCGTCATAGCAACACATGGGTATACTGTTAGCCTTGTATTTAAGGCTGCAACTAAGAATTATTTTGCTAATCAATTAATCTGTTTGATTTTCTTCTCCCAATTAATTATCAGATATCAAAAGGTTCCTTAAAGAAGATTTTTTTTTTTTTTTACTGAATTAAACCAGATCAAACTAAAACTTTTCCACTTGTGGAGTTCTGAATAGAGCATATTGCCATTTTTAAATCTTAAATGCAAAACATTGATACATTTTTACAGTTTTCTTGTAATTCCTGCTCTAAGTGGGTCTTTCTGTCAGCTAAAGGCTTATTTTACAGTCTCTATATTCCAGTTGATGATTAATCGATTACTGGATTAGTTGGATTTTTTTTTTCCAATAACTGATTAATCTGATTAATTGTTTCAGCCCTAGTTGTGTTGCTAATGAACGGATTCATAACATTACTGTTAATACTTTGTTGTTGTTTTCCGTTTTAGCCTGGGAGGATACGCCTCAAGATGATGACATGACTGAAAAGGAAGAGGCCAAGTAGGTTCTATCACAAATTGACATCTATCAATCCATCTTGAGCTTTTTAAATCTCATACACTACACTAAACCGTTTTTCTTTATCTTGCATAAACTCTATAAACATGCAAAGGTGTCATATCATATATCATAGTGAAGTTTTAAAAAATCTCACATTTATTAACTAGTTAAGTGGTTCAGTGTGTCGTAGCATCTTGTTCTTTTCCTATTGGTCAATGGTGGGATTTTGCTCATATGTTTCCCAGTATTTGACATCCTTTTCATCTTACCCATCAACCTAACTGCTGCATATCAGATTAATTCCCTTTGCAGTGAAATACTTTGTGGATGTATATAGTTAAATTATGGTAAAATGCTGGTATATACTGTTTGATTTAATGGTTTCTCAATTCAGTTTATTTCTATAGC
>NW_015152009.1:34164-40231 GCF_000732505.1 Cyprinodon variegatus | reverse complement strand
GAGAAAAATTCTAAATCTGATTCATCATCAATCACATTTTGAATCATTGGGTTTATTTGCATATCATAAATGCATTAAAATGTGTTTGAAGATTTAAAGATTTTGAAACCCTACTGGCTAAAAGCTGTAAAAACGAAATTTCAATCAAAGTTGTCTAAATCTAATCTCTATAGATTATTTTAATCCTTAAATCCTTAATGAAACATAAAACCTTTTTTCAAAATGTTTTGGATGTGCTCGTTTCCATAGATTTATTAAAACTTAAACAGTATAAAATTGACCGGTGCTCTTAATAGTAATCCTATTTTTTTTTTTTTTCTGTCTCAGGGCCTTTGCTGTAACTGCAGAAAAGGTCCAGAAGGGTATCCGAGTCTTCAACAAGCTGTTCTCTGAGCGCGCAGAGACCCTCTGGCAGCACGTCATCGACCTCAACGCCATCGCCGACGGCTTGGACAAATTCAACAAGAAGACAAAGATCGCTCAGATCACTGGCGGCTCCACCAGCGCCATTGGAGGCGTCGCAACCATCACTGGCCTGGCCTTGGCTCCGGTCACCATGGGAACCTCCCTTATCGTCACAGCTGTAGGTCTTGGCGTCGCTACGGCAGGTGGCTTAACCTCAGCTGGTGCCGGCATCTCAAACCAGGTCAACAACTCTTTGGACCGCAAGAAGGTGGAGAAGATCGTAGAGGACTACCAAGAGAAGATCGCTGACCTTAATAAGTGCCTGAAGTTTATCAAGCAGGGAATAGAGAACCTGCGCAGATTCGACCTCCTCAAGATGAAGAAGAACGCGTACAACCAGGACTTTCCCGCACTCACCAGTCAGTTTTACGAAGATGGAGCCATGGCAGGGAAGGCAATCCTCATCAATGCCAACGAGATCATGCGCGTGGTGCAGATCGCCAACGTAGCGGGCAGCACCGCAGCCAGAGCGGTCCAGATCGCCAGTATGGCCACTGGCGTGCTCACGGGGCTCTTTGTCGGCATGGACATCTACTTTGTGGCTAAAGACTCTAAAGAGCTAAAGAAAGGGGCGAAATCAGAGTTCGCTGCCAAAATCAGAGAGGTGGCCACGCAGCTGCACGACGGCCTGGTGGAGCTCAACACCATACGAGAAGAGCTGCAGACCACCACGCCAGAAAATGACAAAAATGGCGAAATGACCAAGATGGAAAGTGAAAAGAAAGAGAAAAGTGAGAAAAATGATGAAAGCTCAGATGAAGATGAGATCGACCGCATTAAAAAAGCGATAAAAAAGGACATTGAGAGCAGAGAATATGTTTGACCTCAGCAGACTGCCTTCAACTTTGCTCTGCAGCCAAAGTTTAAACTGGATCCTCAAACTTTATAGATTTTGAACAAGCTGAACTGCCGTTTGAGACTTTTAAACTAAAACTGACTCATTTTAATCTCATCCTGTACACTACATCCGAAGGAGGTAGTCGTTTATCGGTTTTATCTGGAAGCTGTGCCATTACATACTGTAAAGCTGAAGTAAGTTTTGGAAGATGGATCTGAAAGTTAAATGGAATATTGACATTCTATAGATTGATTTGGAAAAAGGTGCGGCAAATATTTTCAGACATGGTTTTTACTTTAGGACCTAAAGTTTAGGTGATCAGTCACTTTACTTTAGGTGATCAGTTTTTTATTACGGTCGCAGTGAAAAATCTTTAGCTTGATCCTGGTTTTAATATTTAAGCCTCTGTTACAAACATTGAAATGGTTTTTAGTCGAAATATGCAGGAATCTGGATTTTTAGAAGTGGTAAAAAATCCAGGTTAGGAATTATAGCCGTGAACCTTTAACCTGTTTTTGCATATATAAAAAATGTGCCTCTATATTTGACCTGTTCTAATGTACTCTAGGACCAATACTGTGTAATTGAAATCACATTTTTCTGAGCCAACATATTCAAAATAAGCAAGTCATTAACTTTACTGCCAATAATTCAGCACTGTTTTTAATGCACCTTGTTTAAATGTGATTGTGACGTTAGTTTAAACTTTTATTTAGTTGAATCCCTATTTTCCCCCCTTTTTTTCTTTGTAACTTATGCTACTGTGTCTGTTATCAGCAAACGAAAGCAGATATATATTTGTTTTTTTTTTTATCTCAACTAACCCTTAAGGATCCTAACTTTTTACTAAATCCAAGCTAGCCAAGATCCCAATCAATGATAATGAATGTTTCCGTTTACCTACTTCAAGCCTGTTCAGCCTGTGTGCATTTTAATAGGAATAATCCGTCTTTAAGAGCCGTTTTAAATCTGTTCATTGAAGAATTTTAACTTGGATCATTTGAACCAAACAGACAGTAAATGGTGGTATTTTCTTTTAACTCCAGAGTTAAGGGTATACCTTAGGTTCTGTTTGTGCTCTGGTATCTGCTGCTCTGTTTGTCGGAAGCAAATGTTTATTTATTGATCTTAGTTCTTTTAAGACTATATGATTAATTTTATGTGCAATAAACTGTCCATGTTTAAATAAATTTTGATTAAGAAAGTAACAACTGATTGTATCTGACTGTAAATCTTCCAGTTTTATTGAGCACCACAGAGTGCTTAAATGGGCCCCTCCATGTTTTCTTGTACGTAAACCTTTAATGGTTATTTCACAGGAAGGGACAGGGAAAAAAAATACCATTTGAATAAGCTTGTCTGTTTTTCCATACCAAGACATGAAAAAATGTTTAACTTTTTACATATTAATTAGGGTTTTGGTCTTTGCTTAGTTTTTCTGTTCAGATGTCAGTTTTGATGTGTTTTTGGTATCCCTGTCCTGTTGGAAACCCTGACTGTATCAAAGTTTTAACCATTGTTTAGTGTAAAGTTTAAGCCTTTGCAGGTATTCCTCCTCTTTCATAATTTCCACCATAGCACTAGCTTTGGCTTGAGGTCCCTTGTACACAGAAAGGTCTCCCATTCTTGGATGTTTCTAGATAAAAGCTAATGGGGTCCTGTAGAACTAGTGCTGACCCTGTACTAAATGAACAATACTCTTATATTCATTGGCACACAAACTGCAACTCATTGGTGTCTTGGACAAGCGTCATTTTTTTTAATCAATTTATCATTGACAAAAAAAATGACGTTTGTCCAAGGCAAAGAAATATGATTCATTATTTGTTCCATTTCTACTGAAATAAATCAGTTTTCATCTAGGGGTCTGCAACCTGAAGCTCTGAAACTGCACCTGGCTCTGTACATTTATAAATGACTGCATGTTGTCCGACGACAGTGTCTAAATTCACTTGCCCGGCTTCTCCTGTTTGTGTGGTAAAGCCCTCCGGATTATCTGGCACGAGGCTGCACATGATCCATATTAGTGAATGATCTGCTGTCAGTCTGGGTTGCTGCTGCTGCTACTTTTAGACACAGCAGGCAAACCTGTGGCAAGCCGGGCGAAGGGAAAGAAGAAGACGAGAAAAGAGCAGAGACAGTGTGGACTGCTGGAGGAACTGCGGTGAACTGGTGAAAGAAAAGTGAAATGGTGCTCAAAGATGACCCTGCACATTTAGAGGATGTCTGGCTCAACCTGCTGCTTTGAAGCAGGATTCTCCACCATGAACAGAATCAACAATAAATCTGGATCCAGGCTCAGAATGAGCTCCTTGATATGTGCTTTAGAATGGCTTTGTCTCCATTCAAACCCAGGTTTAAAGCCTTGCAGGGCAGCATGAAGCCCACTGCCAACATTAAGAAAAAACAAAACAAAAACAAAAGCTCCATTCAGGTGTAAAAAAAATATGTGAATCAGGAAATTTTCTATGTACCAAACTGAACGATTGTTCTCTACTTCAAAAAACACTTCAGATTTTTTTTAAATATTTTTTATTAAAAATCTAATGTATAACATAGATGCATTAAAATCTTTTTATTTCATTGTCAAGTTCTGTTTAACAGATTATAATTAAAAATGTCTCTGGACCTTTATTGTTTGAGGATTTTCTGTATTCAGACCCCGTTGATTTTTAATTGGTTACCCCTGGTCTAGAACCACCTCTATGTCCGACAGCACAACGATTGCAACAAACCATCAAATGTGTAATGCTTAATGCATGCATTTAGATAGTACCTCTAACCAGTTCATAGTATGTTGGAAAAACCAGATCTTTGCCAGCAACAACCAGCTTAAATGTAGTTCAAAGATAAGTGGCTAAATCTGCAATCAAAACTATGTTAAAGACTTGTTTGGTTTCTCTGCAACTTGCTAAACCTGATTTAGCCAGGTTTATATGTGGGTACTTGTGTTTTTCTTTAAGCCTTTGTTTTTTTTTGTTTTTTTTTAGGTCTAATTTGACCAAGGACCATGGATAATTCATTGCAGTATTAAAGGCCAAAACTATTATAATATCCATGTCAGTGATAAACTTGTCATAGCCAATGATTAGGCAGCAATTTAATCTTTATACTTTAATTCTAATTAAGACATTTTCTATCCTTCTTTTTCACATATTTTCTCCAGAAGGTAACGCTACATGAAAGCCCCTTCTGATATTGAAGTAAACTGAAGTCGGTGTGTTGCTTTATCTCATGAGGCTCTGCATTTACTGCAGCAGAGATTTAGTTAAACAAGTAGCAGTAATTCCATGCCGCTGCTAAAGGTGCGAATAACGACCAGTTGAGATGTGGAGAAACAAGATGTTCGGGTTTCAAATTTTACTGCTATTTCAAACCCAGAAGTGCATGAAAACATTGGAACCTGGCACAGATCTAACAATCCTATGGAATATTTACAATATTTAGGCAGGAATCTGTTAATGTCGCTGTGAAATGAGTGTCATTCAGAGGACTTCCACCAGTGGCCATGTGATCTGCTGAGAATTCCTCATGTAATATTCAGTGGGAACACGCATCCAGTGACTTTCCACTCTCAGACTGGTTATCCAGCATTTGAACTCCAGGACTTCTGCTCCTTTTACTCCTTTTTCTATTTTAAGATCAGCTCTCATCACTGGTTAAGATCTGTTGACATGCTAACATCATGATTGTTGTGAAACTTGTGAGTCACACACAGACACAGGTAGCTGCAGATCGACCCCGCCCTTCTCTCAGATGAATTCACTGCCAGAAACTAAGGAGCAGACAAAAGATGTCAGGTCTTCTTTTCATCCAGAAGGAAACCGAGAACCTGGAAGTATTTATTGGGCTCTTTTTGTTGATCAGGGAGTGTTTGCCTTATGCAACAGGCGATTCCACAGAGATCATTCTGTGTCAGAAGCCCTGAGGGCGTGCATGGGTTTGTTTAAAGATGCTTTGTTTCAGTGGAAAAGTCACCTTTGGGTGGTGTCAGAATCTGTGGATTACCTGACATTGAGGTAAACACAGCTTAGGAAACATGAGATCATGACACTAACAGGTAGAGCACATGAAAAATGGAGATGAATGAGGAGCTGAATTACTATCCCGTATTGATTGAGACATTGCTGTGGATTGCTTTTTATATTTATACATAATATCCACATTCAGCAATTATGGCAACGTTTACATAGTGTCTCTCCTGACTCTCAAAAAAGTAAAAAAATTGATTTCATTCATAAAAAAGTAATTAGATAAATAAAACATTTAGCATAATCGTAGAAATAGCAGGCAATAATCCTTTATTTAGTCTTTGAATTTTTCTCATAGAAGGAGAACTACAAAAGCAGACAAACTAGTGGCCATCTAGGCTTATGCAATATATATACATGAATTAGTTAATTATTTAGATTTGAAGGAGTAAAACTTTAAGCATATAGCCTGTTTGCTAATAAGATATTTTTATTGACTTAAAATTGCAGTGAACAAAATATTCTTCAACAGAGTTTGAGAATAAACAAATAAAAGACAAAAATAACTGTGTTTTTATCTTATTGTCCTTCTGTGTGTGCATCACAGCATGCCTCAATTTGGATGTATATCTGGGATGGCCGGCTGCCTGACACTCTCCTCTACTGAACTGTTTTAAATAAAGTGAGCAGATGCACCCTCTTCTAATCACCCTTATTTCTCCCTGCTTAACATGCCAATTTATACCTCCCTCTTTCTCTTGCCTGAGATTAGTTCCAGGGTTTGTGTGCACCG
>NW_015152009.1:31091-33512 GCF_000732505.1 Cyprinodon variegatus | reverse complement strand
GCAATTTTAGGATGAACATGTTCATACTAACTGAATTGATAGAATTATCAGAAGGTTAGTTCCTTCTTTTGTGACTAAATATAGTCAGCAAAATCATATTAGCTACATTACATGTATGTTTAATGTTTGCTTTACCTTTAATCTGAAACTTTCTCTCTGCAAGGCAATAGTTATTGGCTCTGCAACTGTTTTCCTTCACAGGAGAAATAAAACGTACATAAATACTGAGCCAAAAAAATTTTAATCTAAAATTAATAAATTAAAATACACGTGATAAATAATAGATGAAAGCACTAGAAAATAAATTAACAAATAAATAAGTAAAAAGTGAATATGTTTTTTGCGTGCTTTTTGTGGAGCACCTGAACGCATCGTTAGGGCAGAGGCTGCGGAGCGGGGAGGGGAGGGGCCAAGTTTAAAAACTCCTGGGATTCTGCTGACTGTGAACGAGACATCGATGCTTTTTTTTTAAAACTCTTAAATCTCAATCACTGTTGAAGTCAGAGGAGAAGAGTCTCTGAGGTCTCCGGTAGGTTTAAACTGCTCAGCCTTCATTTAACTGCTCATTTCCTCCATTTTATAACTGTTAATGTTTGTAAACTCCGGCGCGTCAGTAAAGTGACAGTCTGCTTTTTGGGGATTGAAAAAAGTCCACCGGTTATTTACAAAGCTCGATCTAACACAGTGGAGACAGGATCTCTAACAGCAGTATTAGATAATTTATAGCGACTTGTTTGGCTGGTTAAATGTTGATGGTTTAAATGGCAGAGATAGGAATACTTCACCAGTTTAACAACTATTTGCAGGACAGTTCCTGTTAGATGGATTATAAACTTTAATGTTTTTGGATCGTTTATATTTTCTTTCCAAAACAATGTGGTGGAAACGTTTGTCAGCATCCCTGAACCTCTTCCCTCTTCTCTCCTTTCCATTGTTGAAGTTTTTATTCACTTTATTTATTTATTTGTGTTTTAGATGATACAAAAAAATAAAATAAAATAAAAAAATAAAAATAAAAACAGATGATGTTATTGAGATTAGCAATTAAATAGATTTCTGTTAACAGGCAGGCATAGTGCAAATTATTCCCTCTGCTCAGCAGCCTGTTATCCNATTCACTTTATTTATTTATTTGTGTTTTAGATGATACAAAAAAATAAAATAAAATAAAAAAATAAAAATAAAAACAGATGATGTTATTGAGATTGGTAATCAAATAGATTTCTGTTAACAGGCAGGCATAGTGCAAATTATTCCCTCTGCTCAGCAGCCTGTTATCCCTACACGTCATAAACCAGGGGCGTCATCTGACCCAATACAATACAGGGGCACAATAGGGCACCAAAAAAATCAAATCAAATTTGGGCAATTATTTATTTTAAAAAAGCATGGGCACAGATAATTAATGCAAGCAAATATTTTATAGCACTTATTTATTATTATAAAGTGTCATAAATAAATTTACAATCAGATTGTTACATTCTGCATCATTCAATATCAACCTGAACCAAACTGAATTGAATTGGTCCACTTAACTGTATATCTCTAATCCACTACTGATGAACGCACAATTTACCTTCATTAAATATCTGTCAGCAAACATGAACTTGAAAACTGAAAACCTAAAATGTGTAACTGTTAAAACGGAAAAAGCAAAACAAAACACCTCTATATGCATACATATTTGTGTTTATCGTTTCTATTTTGGCCCATCGTATGATGGTGTGATGGTGATGATCCTATGATGGTGTGATGGTGATGATCCGATGAGGTGTATATATCATGGACAGAAAGATGGTAGAGCTGTATGTTCATTTTTTAACAGTAAACAGTAACGTCTCGGCCAGCGGCGGCTGGTGGATTTTTCTCCAGGGGGGACTATCCAAAATAGACGTCTATTTTAAATTTATAGTCCCCCCTGGAGAAAAATCCACCATACCAAAACCCAGTCAAATGTATACTAAGTCATCACGCTAGTATATTTATATGAATGCCAACACAAAATCAAACATAAAAATCAACATAAAAACAAAACATAATTTCAGGGGCACGTGCCCCTCTCAAAAGAGTAAACATTCTGAAAATTATGATATTCATTTGTTTTTTCAGCCAATCCACATCCAATAATAAATGTAGTGCAACTAATTGCCAGCAGAGTGAACATAACCAGTGGCATTTCTAGACCAAATATGTTGGGGGGGAGGGTTATGATGGGGCCAGTATTTTGTTCATTAGGGCACCAAAAAAATTTAAAATCAATTTGAAAAACTCACACGAAGAGAGAAGACAATTACAAGACATTTATTGATACAATTACTTGGTGTTTTGCGCTCAGACCTCAGCAGGAAACAGCGCTGAATTTTGATAGATATGCATGAACAGGAGTAAAGAACAGGGGGAACAGCCCTGTTCTTTACTCCT
>NW_015152009.1:27072-29082 GCF_000732505.1 Cyprinodon variegatus | reverse complement strand
TTCGAAACAAGGCAGAGGTTAAATGTTAAATGTTTGCAGCCTGGAAACCTCAGATCGAGCAAATAAAAACAGCGTGTTATCTATTTAAAAGTTCTACAGCTTAACTTTTGAATCATCAGTACGATAAAAATGTAAAAAGAAAAATATGGCTTGAATGGCTTTGTCTCCATTTAAACCCAGGTTTAAAGCCTTGCAGGGCAGCATAAATCCCACTGCTCTCATTAAGACAGAAAAAAGAAAGGAAAAACCGGTCAGTTCAGGTATTTTATAAAGTATGTGAATTGGGAAATTGTCTATATACCAAACAGAATGATTGTTGTTCTCTACTTCAAAAAACGCTTTAGATTTTAAAATGGAAACATTTTCTATGTTTTTTATTTAAAAAGCAATGTATAACATAAATGCATAAAAACCTCATTTCATTTCGGTGTTAAATTCTGTTTAAAGGAACAGATTATAATTAAAAATATCTCCAGACCTTTACTAGTTGATTTTCTTTATTCGGACCCCGCTGATTTTTAATTGATGACCCCTGGTTTAGAGTATTGTTGTCCAAAATCAAGCCGTTAACCATCTAAAAAGCTGAATAAAGAGTCTTTTTGGACAACAAATCCTGTCCTGAACTAGAGACCATGTCAGTAATGTCCCTCTGGGCTAAAGAGAAAAGACCACAGGTCCAAAGTTAAAGGTATATTTGGAAGTCTGGAGGAGGACCGAAGAGGCAAACAATCCAAATAATAATCTGGGATGCTATGCCATCTCCAGAGACCTATTTCATAAAACCAAGATAAAGGAGTAAGCTGGGATTTTCCAGATATCCCAGCATTAAGCTTTGACTGTTTATGTTTTTATTAGCTTCTTCCTGAGGTCTCCCTGATTTTCAATTAACAATGCAAACATCCCTCAGGATAATTCAACACCACAAAACCCATGCATGAGAACGATTACAACCTTTTCCCAAGAGCAGTGGAACGTTACCACGGTGATTTATTCTGTGCAGCTAGCCTGCTCTGGACCAGGCTAACAGCTTGTTTCCTTATCTGCTCAGTCGGCGTCACACTAATCAGACACTAATGAGTTCATTCAGTTTTTCTATCTGCCTGTTTATGCATTTTTTACCAACCTGCATTAAAAGCCAGTAATGTATATAGTTATTTAATCAATTATTATTTTAACAATATTATGGAAGCCTATACTTTCTCATTTTCTATGTGGATGTTGTCACGGTTCAGTCTTTCTTTGCAAATGGGTGTCATTCTAAGTTTAATTGACTACACTTTGTTGAGAGGATTAGAAAAATGGCAAAGAAGCAGATAAAGAAGCAAAGGAGTTGTCCCATAAATTCAGCCCATAAAGACAGAAAAAAAAACACGTGCATCTTTTGTTACAATTCCATGCATATATTTGACTTATTCCCAAAAATGACCTGCATGAGAATGACCACTTTCCTCAGGATGACATCTGGTACCTGTGCAGACTGCTGGACACAGAGCAGATCCAGACCTTTACCATTATACAGATGATCTGATCTGGTCTGGGATGTTCACTAGTGCTACGTTCCTCTATGTAGAAAGATGCTGAAAATTTAAGCAAAGCCAACATATGCCGCAACCTCAGAAGGTTTAATTTGGCATTAGATAGATAGCAGGGGTGAGTATTGGTGTGAGTGCTATACGATTTGTGTCACGATACTAGAGTCATAATTCAATACTATCTCGATGTTGTAATATCACCATATATTGTGACATTTTTCCCAGCTATCAAAACGAAATGTAAATGTAAAAAAGAAGCACGTGCCCTATATGTCAATCAGAAGATATTGATCATTTAGTTCAATTCGGTTTATTTCTATAGCACACATTCACAACACATGTCATCTCAAGGCACCTTACAGTTCACCAGATCATACTGTACAGTCAAACTGGTTCAAAGTTTTCTATCTAAGGAAAACCAGCTGATTGCATCGACTCATTGACTCAAATATAATCCCTCACACTAAGCCTGCTTGTA
>NW_015152009.1:21675-26994 GCF_000732505.1 Cyprinodon variegatus | reverse complement strand
TGGGGTTCAAGGAGACAGAAGCAGAGACACAAAAAAACAGCTATTAAAGGCGGCCCCATCCAGGAAACACACAGCCAGGCAGCTCCGAGCCAGCTCCCATGTCAGAGGATGAAGAGAGCACATATGGACCAAATATATTATCTTGATATTTATTTTTGATATATATTTTTACTTTTTTCTTTTCCAAAAAGTAATCATAAAAAAAAAACACACGGGGTCATTTATGACTAAACAGCTGCAGACATAAATGAGAAATGGCTGAAAAATAACCTGCAGGTGCATATCTAAATATATGATAATAGGGAGGGAGGTTAGATAGAGAACTGGTATGACTTTAATACCATGTAGAGCATGTCGATATAAACGGTTTTGGTTTCATTTCACTTTTGTAATCATTTATAGATTTTTAAAATCTTCATATGTTACCCAACCATCCATTTATTCATTTTCTGTCATGCTTTATCTAAACTGGGGTCGTTAGGGGTGCTGGTGCCTCTCTCCAGCTGTCTATGGCCGAGAAGCAGAGTATACCCTGTATTTCCCAACCATTTGTGCAATTAAGCTCCAACTCTCCCTTCCCTCCTGTGTGGCGACAAACCGTGTATTACCTCCACCTTAAGGGCTGGAATGAGAGCGTTTGGGACTTACTTTATTCTTCTTAGTATCGAGTACATTAAGAACCAGGGCTGGAGAATGAATTGCATTTGAAATCCAATCGGACTTTGAAAGCAGAGACTCTCCACTTATGGGAAGGTTTCAGAATAAAACTACAAAAGCATCCAATTCTATCAGCTAAAGAACAGAGATCAGATGCTAGAATTTTTTAAGAGAGGTCTTTCACATGGTTGTCATGCTTGGAAACTCTAAATGTTTTATTCTTGTCTGTCCTTTTTTTTCATCCTTCTTTCATGGATTAAATCCACGTCTGCCATAAATTCGTTAATTTGATTAAATGTATTTTTGAACGCCTGACAAAAGACTCAATGCTTAAAAATCCCTTGAATGGAAAAATTAAGAATTTTAGAATTTGGAAAATATGTACCGGGTAGGTACCTGGAAAGTTTTTTTTTTTCCCCTGTAAATTTTTTTTTATAGTTTTTAGTATTCAACTTTAACACTATTTCAATCTGAAAAAACTCACACGGAAAGAAAAAAACAATTAGAAAAAATGTATTGATACAATTACTTTAGTTTTTGGCGCTCAGACCTCGGCAGGAAACTTTAGCGTTGAATTTTATTTTATATGCATGAACAGGAGTAAAGAATAGGGCTGTTTCCCCTCAGGCCTGAAACTGGTGGTAGAGTGGAGATTTTCAATTCAATTCAATTCAACTCAGTTTATTTATATACTGTAGTGCCAATTCAGATAAATTGAGTTGGTCAGTCTGTAGACTGCTGGTTAGAATGACGGTCTGCTGAGGTTTACGGGGAGATCCAGTGGACTGCATGAGCTGATACTAGAGCTTCACTCAAGGACCTGGAAGATGAAAGTCCAGCTTGGATAACACAGGTTGACAGAACCTGTCCATGATGAGCAAGCATGAAGCGACAGTGGAGAGAAAAAACTGCCTGTTGGGAAGAAACCAGAACCAGGCTCATCATGGCAGTCTTCAGACTAGTTGAAATGAGACAGGAAACGCAGTACGATTCCGGGAGGAATAAAACTTTAATGAAGCTTTGGCTACGATGGTGGAGGAGGAGCTGGAGGTGGGTTGAAACGGGGTCATCTGAATCGAAGTCCAGCGTAGCGCGACCACTCTCTGCGCTTTTACTGTAGGTAGCAGACTGAGTTTTGGATTGGAGACATTTTAAGATGAACTCTGGATGCTGATTGGCTTTCAGGGAGGTGTGGTTCAAAGCTGGTGTTGGAGTAATCAGTTTATTCCGTTGAACTTCCACTTAGGCTCCATTTGAATTTATCTAGTTTTTAATAATGATTCAAACAGCCATTCTTTGCAGCTTTATTCTGAAAATGCTGCTGAATTCCCTCTGGGGCCTTTTTTTATTTATTTTTTTGGTTAAAAGTGTTTCAATAAAACTCAAATTAAAGATACTGATATAATGACATGTTTGGTTCTAAATGGTCTGTCACCGATCAGCTCCTTCTGGGTGCCTGAGCTGCTTTTTTATGATTAGCTTATGACGTCATTGTTATCGTAATCACATGGAAAAGAAAGAGTAATAGTTTTTGATGGTTATCGGTTCGATCCATGTCCTTCTTCTTTAGAAAATGTAAATGTGTGCCGTTCCAAAGCCATCAGCCACATGCTGGTTTGTTTTGCTGCATCTTCCTCATCAGATGACTAAAGGTGAAAGGAACTTCTCTCATGGGCTTTTTCCACAGCAGGTACAAACATCCCAGAGGAGGAAGAACATCAGTGAGGCTTAAAACTCTAACTGGATTGTTATGAGTGAAGCTATCAGGCATCGTTTTTGGTTTTGAGTTCATTTAAGTTAGCAGTTCAAACTGGGTCTGTTCACATGTTGACACACAAAACCTATAGCTGGTTTGCACTGACATCAGAGTTTATATCACTTAATGATGACAGAAGGATGAAATGAAATAATTAAAATTAGCAGGTACTTGGTTTTTTTTTTTTAGATCAGTGACCTTCAGAGAAGCAATTCTCCTTTTACAGATCATAACAACTCACATGCTTCCTCATCAACTTTTTGTATATTCTGCAGGAAAGATGGAGGCCTGTATGATGAAGCCAGAGATCAAAAAGAAGCCAAAACCGGTGAGAATAATTTACTTTAAAAGACATTTCCGGTTCTCTTAAGCCATTTTTGGGCAGCGTGAAAATACCTTCCAGCATGACTTGATTTGATAAACATTTTTATAGTTATCTTATTTTGGCCCTAAATTTGGAACATTTATCAGCTCATATTTAACAATGGGGTTAATCTAAGTGATCAATTTTCTTAGAAAAAAAAAACAATTTAATTTGATTGTTTTTGCAAAAAAACATTTCCATCTAATACATGCTACAAAGTAGAATATACACAAAAAAGACAAAACTATTTGCATTAAATGAATCCCTTTTTTTCATTTATGTAAATGAAAAAGGCAAAGCTTGTAGAGTAATAATTACAATTAAATTATTATTGTTAAACAAAAGATTGCATCTCTAATCTTTGGTGAATTTTAGCTCAAGAAAATTGAACAAAATCTTTTCTTACATGTTTTACTTCTGCTACTTATATTAGCATCGATCATATGTGCACAAACATTATTAAAAGAAACGAAAACTATTTCACTAGCTTTGAAAGAAAAGATTTTACTTTTTTTAATTTGTTTGGTGGATTCTAAAGCATGTTGACGAATGGTAACTTCATGGGATTCATTCTCACAGAATAAAGCAAGCTCCCCTCAGTACGGCTCCCTAAGGGTCACCTCACACTGAGACTAACGAATCAGAGCTGACTAAAGTAAAATAACCCAAACTAAACAGACAGGTTTAGGGATGTTCCGCATTCCCAGAGGCTTGTATGTTCCTGCAAGCCTTTAAAAAACAAAAAAAACAAAAAAAATTTTCTCTCTGTTTTTGTCCTGCTACTTTTCACATATATGTACATATGTGTGTAAACTGCTCTTATTAATCCCTTCTAACTCATTTAATCCTGTTTTTTTTTTCTGCAGCCCAAACCTCCTCCAAAGCCCACTGAGGTAGCGTCATAAACCCCAGTCTCTCTTTATGTTTTTATTAAGCCAGTTATGTGTTTGCTCACTTGAGTGCTTTTAGGCTGAACCTAAATGGGCTCCAAAATAAATTCAAGGATGTTGAAACTTCACTCACAGGTAAAAAGAAATGAGGCAGAGAAAGATGTGAGGCCGGTTCCTTTGATCCCTCCTCGCCCTTCAGACGCCGTGAGTATCCCATCAGTCTCTGCTTTTATGGACTGTTAGTTAGAGCAATGTGTTCATGCTTCTCTCTAATGTAACTCCTGATTCATCCTTGTTCTTTAAAATCTTAAAGCTTGTCAGCCTAATGCTACGTTCACACCGCAAGTAGCAGAAGCAGCAAAAACGTGCATACAACTTAATTTTTGATGCTTGCACAAGTTTAGTTCTGACACGATCTTTGCTGCTCGGGTTGAAAAGTGGGTCTGATGCGCGTTGGGCGGAACTACTCTATACTTTCTTTGCCTGTAACAATGGCAGCTATAAATGCTGTTATAAGTGGGTAAAAATTAGTTTTATCTTGTTTTTAATTGAGAAAGTCCACCTGGAAACTTAATCTGTGCCGTCAGTTCATGAGGGTTACCATCCTGCCTTCAAATATTAGTTTTCTGTCAGAGCCGCTCAGACCCATGTACACTGGCGCTGCTTTCGCTGGGAATCCCGTTCAACGGCAGCCTCTGGCTGGTCGCCTCTTTGCAGTTTTCCGCTACTGTTCGCGGCGGCTGGAAGGCGTTTTTGATGTGTGTAATCCAAACTGCAAGCACCAGGATAATAAAAGCAAACCTGATCAGCCTCTCTGATTGGTTGATGTGGCGCGGCAAGCAGCAAAAGTAAAATTTTTCCAACTCCAGCAGCTGCTGCGTCTGAAGCATGTCATGCGCCTCAGATGCTCAGAAGCTTGTGAGGCGCTGCTCCAGCTGCTCAGATGCGCTGCTGGACCTTTTGCTGCACCTTGATGCGCATCTTCCATTGACTTTGCATGTAAACTAGCTGCTTCTGCTGCCTCTGCTGCTTGCAGTGTGAACGTAGAATAAGGTGAATTAAGGTTCATTAACTGATTGATTCTCTGCAGGAGCTGTCCCAAACACAGTACAGGATGAAAAAAACTGCAGCATTAAACATGAAGGTATTACTTCAACAATTATTTCACATGAAGAAGTTGATGTATTCACTGAGATAAATGTTTAGAATAATGAATGACTTATTTAATTATTTAATTCTCCGTATGTGCAGTTATGTGAAAAAATGGGACACCCTCCACAGATATAGACATAAGGATATCTACCAATTCAAATACTACAAATGCCAAACATTATAAATGGAAAATAAACACTGAAGTAAAGTGAAAATTAATGGGATTTTTGTTGAGAAATATAAATGAAACATCAAATAGTTATATCATTATGAAACTATCAAAGCTGACTTTTACTAGGTTTGGCTCTAGGTGAGATTAAAATAGCTGCTTTAGTCTTTAGAAAATAATAACACAGCAGCTAATGAGTCTGGATGCAAACTGTAAAGCTTTCAAATTTCCAACTGTGAAGGATGGTGGTAGAGATGTTATTGGTTTAGAGTTGCTACCTGCTACAAGACCTATTGAGCTCAGATTCATACATCCCTTGGTCTGCAGTATA
>NW_015152009.1:18282-20114 GCF_000732505.1 Cyprinodon variegatus | reverse complement strand
AGTATATAGCTATATACTATATATTGTATGTTTTATATTGTATATAGCTATAGATTCTGTATTCTGAATAAATATTGAATTTGTCTGCACATTCAACAACAAGTCATATTCCTTGTAAGTGCAAACATACTTGGCGATAAACTTGATTCTGAAACTAAATGAACAGTAAATGGCCGTATAGTGTTTTTTTATTTATCGGACGTTATAGCCTCAATATAATCATAAAATCAGAGAGAATAATTTGAATTTCACAAACACTATTGAGCATTTTGCCTTTGGATAAACTTTACATGCACAAGCACACTCTCACAAACAGGTGCTTGGCTTCGGGTACTTAGAGATTCACTTTCATACAGGAAGCCCATATTCTTATCTTCAGCTACCACAGTATACATGTCAGATTAAATAATAGCCTACTAAATATATTTCAGCAATAGTACCAAGGTGTTACTTTATTGTATCTATTATACTATATCTGTTGGTTGTGCTGTTCTTTTTACATCTCTTTGCAGGTGATGAAGCAGACTGAAGATTTTTTTTTATCATTGTCTCCCTTTTTTCTCTTCTTTCTTTCATCTTTTCTCCTTTTTTTCCTGTTTTTTGTTTCCTGTTCTGCTTACATTACGGTGTCCATAAAATCTGTAATACTCCCTGTATGATTTATAATAAAGCTATTTAAATGCATAAATCAAGGAGAACAACCATACTGCTTCACTTTTGAAAGTAAAATCTTTTTGGCCCTTTTCTTTTGTATCAAGACAATAATTCTTATTGCCACATCGCCAGACAGGGCACTGTAATGTCATTTGATATGGTACATTTAATTGCGATGTAATTATATGTGCCGCTTAAAATGATATATCTTGAAAAGTGATTAACATTAAGCTTTACTGTATCTGATTGTTTTTCTGTGTATTTATTGCTTGATCAGCTGAATGGTGACATCCAGCAACCACAACCTAAACTAAAACCATCTGAAGGTCCTGTTGCGCCGCCGAGACGAGCAGAAAAGGTATTTCCTCAAAGGGCAGCCTCAGAATATCAGAGCGATGGTGTTTATAGCTACCTTTTTAAATAAACATGATTCAGCATTTTTTTTATTTATCCTCCTTGTTTATGCAGGAACCAAAAGCAGCACCCAGACACGGCGAGGTCAAAAAAGTACGGACTTACATCACAGAGACAAACTCAAATCAAATCCCAAAATGCACCCAGTTTGTTTATACAGTACATTTCTGCCTTATTTCACCCAGACTTCCAGAGAAACTGACCAACCACAGGTTCCAGCAGTTGAAATAGATTTCAAGGTATTTACCTGCAGCAGCAAACCAAATGTTCCCACACGGTTTTATAAGCAGCATTTATAATGTCTGTCTTTATGTGCGCTCTTCAGGCTGGTCTGACTGGAATATTTCGACGGAGCCAAAAAGAGAAACTGCCAACATTTACTGTAAGCAAAGCTCACTGCTCTCCTGTCTGAGAAACGGATAGAGGATATTGGTTAATCCAATTATAATATTATAAAATAGTCTGAAGACATTTCTGCATTGGAATGTGTTCCCATATGTGTGAAAGAGACCAGTGGTGGGCGGTTAGAGTCTCTGCTGGCCTACAATCAGAAACTAACCTACATTCATAACCTAAAGCTTTAATGTTCTTCTTTCAAACTGTATAATTTATTCCAAACAATCCGTTCTCTTAATTTTGTAGTGTTTCTCTTGGCTGTGCTGCTTGTGTTAAATTTATGGGGTTACTATATTTTTTATCCAATCAGATTTCAGCCTTAATATGTTGCTATCTCAATCAGGGCTGCAACAACGAATCGATAAAAT
>NW_015152009.1:14917-17022 GCF_000732505.1 Cyprinodon variegatus | reverse complement strand
GATTCATCGATTATTCGAAAAAATAATCGGCCGATTCATCGATTTTTAAAATAATCGTTAGTTGCAGCCCTAATCTCAATCCAATCTGTCCATGGCCTTCAGAAGCAGCAGTGCCAGCTGATGTTACCGTAACAATATTAGTCAGGAACGGTTCTTTCAACCAATCAGATTTCAGATTTACCCCTCAGGGCCGTCTAGCGGGCCCGTTCTTACCTCAGCATTTTCTGTCCTCTGATTGGTCCTTTAGAGCAAATTGTTTACAGTTTAAAGTTAAGCGAGCGACAATTTGCATTTTGTCTGTCCTCAGTGGCTGATGCTAAAAGGAGATACTGAGTCTTCCTGCACAAAGACAGGATGGAGGTTTATAAATCATCAGCATCTCTGGGGAGTGCGATTATATTTTATTTTCTTGCTTTATGCTCTGTTTTATTGGGTAATTAGATTCGTATTGAATCTGAACAGCTACTGATGATGTGATTGTGCTTTGGTTATAAAGTAGAGGATCACCTTTGGACTTCTTTCCTAATTGATCTCTGTGTTTATCCTCACACTAATCTTTGTCTCAGTTATACCTGCGCTTGTTACATTCAATGTTTGATTACTATTGGTGGTTTCTTTTATTGAAATGTGGAAGTGGTGATATTAACCCTTTGACACCCGTCGTTCCAAAGATGTAAATATAAAAAGTAAATGCCTTTATTGTCCCAAAAATGGGGAAATTCGTTCTCTGCATTTTGACTCATCCCCTTGGGAAGCAGTGGGCTGCCTTTGTGAGGCGCCCAGGGAGCAGTGTGGGGTTAAGCTTTTTGCTCAGGAAACTAAAGTAGAGGCTGTGGGGATCAAACTGGGTACTTGCAACCTTCTCAGAGCACAAGCGAACTGCTCTAACCACCAGGCTAACACTCACACATAGGTGTATAAAAATTCAGATGTCAAGGGGTTGAGAAGTAAAGAACCACTGAAGGCCTAGGTACATATAGTTACACCATCTGCCACTGAAAGGGACTGATGTTTGCCTTTCCTGCCATTCAAACTATTTCTGCTTTTCTTTAGTGGACTTTGTCTTCAGAATTTAAATGATTTTCCTCCTATTTATATTATGTTATTTTTAACTTTAGGGAATTAATCACCTTTTCTTGTACATAAACTGGAAAAAGAATTATATGGTTCTAAGTTGTTTTTGGACATGAAATATAAAGACAATAGATACGGTTTAGATCCTTTTCAGTGTTGCAACATCAAGCTTTTTGTTATTGGAAACGTCATTGTTTGATGCCTGGAACCGGTTTCCCATGACGAACAGCTGTGGGTGTGTCTCTGTGTACATGACTGCATCATACAGTAGCAGTGAGATCAGACATGCAGTTGCTGAGTCAGCTGTTTCAGGATATGTTGGAAAAAGTGTCCGGTTATCGGTCGTGGCAGAATGCTTTCTCACGGCTCAGACATGAGGAGGGAATTCTGCAAGTCAGTGACTCGGAGCAATATGCTTGGATATAAACCTTATAATCTGATTAAATTAACCCTGTAAACTGCCTTAGGATGACACATCATGATGTGTTCCTGTTTAAATAAACTGAATTTGATTCAATTAGAATTTTTTAATTATAGGCTTGGTTATGAACAACCAAAAATAACTTTTCTGCTGCACCTTTTCATATAATATATTCTTAAACTTGGTGATTAACGCTGTTAAATAGTTGGGACTACTATATCAACCAAAAACGACTGTAGACCATGTTAATAACCTGATGTTCTGGTATTTTTTCTCCTCAGAGCTACATGACTGACGACCTTGATCCAGAGGAGAAATCAGACGGTGGCCCAATCAAACAGGTTCCCAGCAACAAACCGGTATGCATGTCTGTGTCATCAGTCGCTTTGTGACATGTGGCTTTGTTTAGCAGGGCGGTCTGAAGGAGTAATGACAGGCCTGCAGTTCAGGTCCTGACCAGGAGCCATTCTAGGATCAGAGGTTTAGAGGTGCTGAGCACCCAGAGAGCTGCCTGGCATGGCAGCATCAGTTTCACTGTTTTTAACATACATTCTCTCCATTTCTGAAATTTCCTCAGTGTCTTTTTTTTTTCCAACTACTCACTCCATCA
>NW_015152009.1:12542-13694 GCF_000732505.1 Cyprinodon variegatus | reverse complement strand
CACTGTCACAAGTACAGCGCACTGAAATTCACTCTCTGCGTTTAACCAATCCCCTTGGGGAGCAGTGGGCTGCTCACAAAAGCACCTTCCTGGCATAAATGCAGCATTTAGTTTAAATCCACAGATCCAAGGATCCATTTTGTTTTTGGCAGTATGTTTTTTATAATTTGCCTATAAACATTGGTGCCTTAATATATATATTTAATTTGTCAATAAATTAACCTCTATTTCCCTTTTAATGTAATTTGAAATTCCTCCTGTTTTTAAGTGTAAATTAACAATCTAGAAAATCGCTGCACTGTGAGTGTTTGAGTGGAACAACAACACTGACTGTGGTGTTGACTCTTCTCAGACCAGCAGAGAGCCCAGTCCTGATCCCAGTTCACAGAAGGAACAACTGGGCAAGAAAAACAAGGAGCAACACAATGCAGAACATAAACAGGTATACTTCAACAATGTCTCACAGATCAGTTCAGCTTGTGCTTTTTTATTTAGATCATAACTTGGAACTAACAGAAATGGGGGAGAAATTAAACTTATTATAAACAAGTGGCTGGAAAAACGTACAGGCTGTGTCCTAATGTCCGTCTTAACCACTATATAGGACCCTATATCCCTTTTAATGTATAATATAGTGCACTTTATATTGAACTCAGTTAACTGGGTTCGCTATACCGGGCCCTATATAGTGGTTACACAGTTTTAGATGAGTGTCCAAACATCTAGTGGATGAAAAAGTAGTGGACTCGAAATTTCCCACAATGCACCTTGAAAAGTAGTGATCATCCATGGTCACTAGACTAGCAGATATATCCCAGAATGCTTTGCGAGGACCTCTCCTCACAAAGCGTCATGGGATTTGCGATCACTATGGCCCGCTGTCGCCTATGGCTACCCGACAGCGGCGATAAATAACAAAGATGGAGCAGGCATGGTGCGGGGAGGCGAAGTCACCTGACCAACAGGGAGCTAAAAGTAGAACAGTCAGTTAACTGAGTTCACTATAAAGTCCACTATGTAGTCCTCACTTTATATAGTGATTGAGAGATTTAGGGGTTAAGGTGGACGTTCGAACACAGCCACAGGTTCCCCTTCTTCTGTTGGGGAGGTAAAAATACTGACTTTAACACATTATTTTCTGAACATACATTA
>NW_015152009.1:9794-11520 GCF_000732505.1 Cyprinodon variegatus | reverse complement strand
AACTTGTTTGCAACTGTTCCTCTTCACTGAAAAATTTTTTTTTATGTAAGAGGAAAAATGTAAATGGAAAAATCAGAGCTTAAAATAAAACTCAAGATTTGTACTTTATTATGTTGTGTAATTTTCTTTTTCTTCGAATTGATATTATAAAACTGGTATCGAAAAAAGTATTGTTCAGGAACCGGTATCGAAGTGAAGGTATCTGTATTGGTACCGGCACCGAAAATTTTTGAATGATACCCAGCCCTAGTCTTAACCACTATATAGGACCCTATATCCCTTTTCATGTATAATATAGTGCACTTTATATTGAACTCAGTTAACTGGGTTCGCTATATATGGCCCTATATAGTGGTTACACCATTTTAGATGAGTGTCCGAACATCTCGTGCATGAAGAAGTTGTGGACTCGAAATTTCCCACAATGCACCTTGAAAAGTAGTGATCATCCATGGTCACTAGACAAGCAGATATATCCCAGAATGCTTTGCGAGGAGCTCTCTTTACAAAGCATCATAGGATTTGCTGTCACAGTGGCCGGCTGTCGCCACAAATAACAAAGATGGAGCAGACATGGTGCGGGGGGGCGGAGTCACCTGACCAACAGGGAGCTAAAAGCAGTGATCATCTGTCTGAATGGTCAGTTAACCGAGTTCATTATAAAGTCCACTATATAGTCCTCACTTTATATAGTGATTGAGAGATTTAGGGGTTAGGGTGGACGTTCGAACACAGCCACAGTCTCCCCTTCTTCTGTTGGGGAGGTAAAAATACTGACTTTAACACATTATTTTCTGAACATACATTAAATATAAACAATGAAGGGCATATTAGTCATGATCCTAATGCATGGTTAAACCTTTATATTCTGTGTTTTCAGGACAAAGGAGGCCTACTCTCTGGTATGTTTCGAAAGACGCCCAAAGAGCGATCCTCCTCTCCTGCTCTGAAGGTGACATGAACTCTCTGGCTTTTCTTAAAAATTACATAATCCCACTGGACATGGAATGCAGCCGTTGTTTGTATTTGTTTGATTTTGTTCTTATACATATATCTAAATGCAGCTGCGCATCTGCCAACATTTAAAGAAACAGTAAAACATGGCCCCAAACCAGTGATTCCTGGAAGCCTGGAATGATTAGTACAGCTCATTCACTGGATTTATGAGAGATTTCACATTTTTTTAAATGATGCCAGAATCTTTGGTCTGCATTTAAAAACTGATCATTTAATCACACTTGGAGAAAATGTTAACAGTGAAACAGACCTGCTGATCTCATTACAAATATGCATAAGGTCATAATTCCAAGTGTTTCTTCTGTACAAATGAATTATTCATTTTAAAAATTGTAAGTACTGAGAAACTTTGTAGGAAAATTGCTGATGAATACCAAACTTTACTCATGGATTTTAAGACATATATTTAGTGCTTTAGGTGGACAAAAATGCTATAAAAAATATGTAACAAAAACATGAGTAGTATTTTTATGCATTATTCCATAATTTTAATGTATAGAAGTTTAACTAAGAAAATAAAACTCCAGTTTTGAGTCAGTCTATAAGAGCCCAATTCAATGTAACGAGTTACACACTGTACCTTTGGCATTAAGTCCCAGGGAGGCACCAAAAGAAATTCAGCATAGTACCTAATCATAATAACAACATTTTAAAAATGAAAATGAGTGAAGCCTATTATTAAAGAACCAATAGAAAAATAGTTGTTAAA
>NW_015152009.1:5331-7282 GCF_000732505.1 Cyprinodon variegatus | reverse complement strand
CCGTAATTTTCGGCTTATATTCAGGTGCGGCTTATAGTCCGAAAATCACGGTAGTTCATTTGTAGGATTGTGAACTTTGTTCATTTTTGAAAAAGTGAACTATGAACGTATACCAGTTCATTTTCATCTGTGTGAACTGAACTTTGAACTCATTCTTTTTAACTAAGAACTGGCTCAGTATTGTCAAGTTCCATATTTAGCTTGTTTGTTTTATCACTAACTGCCTGTGATTCCCAGACCAGGTGTATTGAGCTGCTAGAATGGGTGCTGATCTCAGTCAGTATCTCATTGTGTTGTTAGATGTTGCATCACAGGTTCCTGTTTTCATGATATTTTACAAAATTCTATTTCATTGTAGGAAAAAGGTGGATTCTTTTCTGGCATCTTGAAGAAGTCTAGCAAAGCGGGCGATGAGTCATCCATTCAGGTGAGTTATTGGTTTTAAATCTTCTGGGCGAATGAAAAGAAACTAAAAAAAAAAAAAAAGAAAAAAAGGGAAATATATATTTAAGTGTAGTCCTTGTCCATCATTTTATTGTTTTAGGAGAATCTGAGTAATAGCGGGGAGCTGTCTAGAAGCAGCGACAGTCTGTCTGACAACAAGGTGAGCAGATTATTCTGGCAGATAATCAGCATTTACAGCAGACAAATCTTACATTATTACCTGTAGACGGCTTTACACAGATGAGCAGCAGATTTAAAAACCACTTTGATCCAAATTGAACTAAAAATATACTTGTTGTTGCTAAATTTTTGCACCTGTGATACTTTAGGAAAAAGGAGGAATTTTCAGTGGGATTTTCAGGAAATCCCCAAAGCCAGCTGAAACCGATCAGGTAGGAATTCTTACTACATTTAAAGCCTCGTTTACCAGCAGCAGCTTTGCCAAACAGTTTAATGGAGCCTAATAGTTTAGCTGAAGTAGTTTGATGATCAAACTAAACTTGTTCACGGTGTCTCAGGACCAACGGTCTCTATCCGGGGATCTTTCAGGCAGTAATGACAATCTGACTGAGACAAAGGTAAGCTTTGATTAACCCTGAACTATGATCAGCATTAAATCCACTAATGGTCTTTAATTAACTACACACTATTAACAGGACAAAGGGTTTTTCAACGGGATCCTCCGCAAATCACCAAAGATAATTGGAGAAGGGAAACAAGAGCAGGTAATTTTATAGAGCGATGAAACCGTGAGAGCTTTTACCAGTATGTTTTTTTTTCTTCTTATAATTAAATTTAGAGCTAACTAACTAATCTGTCGATTTTTTTTTTTCGATAAATCCTATTGATAACCTGATAAAAAAGGTCACTTAAAGAATATTTTTTACTAAATTAAACCAGGTGAAACTAAAACTTTCCCACTTGAGCAGTTCTTCATAGAGCATACTGAAAGACAAAAGCATATTTTTTTTATCTAAATGCAAAATGTTTATATATATTTTTTACAGTTTTCCTAGAATTATTTCTCTGTCAGCTAAAGGCATATTTTACAGTCTCTATACTCCAGTTAATGATTATTCGATTACTAAATTAGTTTACCATTATTTCGATAATGGTTTAATCCGATTAATTGTTTCAGACCTGATTTAAATGGATGTAATAGTAAAGTAAATATGTAAAACTACATGACGATAATAGGTTAAATTAGAGCTCAGAGTTTATTTTAAAGAGTTGTTTGTTTTTTATTTTTTGACTAGTTTGTTTCTTTAAGCTTAAAGGAAAAAAATAATATAAAATATAAGTAATAGTATAAAGTAAAGCTTGCATCTATGTGCAAATCAGTATACAATAACTTCCTTTTTTAATGCTTACTTAGAATGATGTGGGTAACAACAAAGTTAGAGATTAAAGAATCAACCATTCTTGTTTCAAATCTTAAGATAAGCCTTTAAATGAGTTTTATGAATAATTTTTCTTAATGTTTTCCAACAAGCTTAGATTTGTTCAT
>NW_015152009.1:3653-5137 GCF_000732505.1 Cyprinodon variegatus | reverse complement strand
TCCTTCAAAAATGACAGTGATTGTTTTCTACTTTCGACTACTTTAGTAATAAAATAGGAAATATGGGTAATAGTACGTTGAGAATCAAAAAGAGATTTGATCTTTAAGAAACGGGTGCAATTCAGTTTGTCCGAGTGGAGTTGCCATATATTGACGTCTTAAAAAGGAGCAGGATCTAATATGTCACCAATGAAATGATTTGTCATGTATGTTCTAATAAAACAATAAGTCTGAATAACAACAGTTTAGCTGATAATTTTGCATATGTTATGTTGAGCAGCACATCTGTAAATGAATCCTGTATTTGTGATGCAGGAGAATCTGACGGCACACAAAGAAGTTTCAGGGAGCAGCGACAGTCTGTCTGAGGCTGCTAGCAGAAAGGTCAGTGAATGCATCATGAAAATATGGATCTAACAAACATTTGAGACTCTTTTATGGGTTTCATTGGATGTGTTTAGCTTTAATTTAAACTTCTGATATGGTTTGGAAACAATATGCAGTAAATTGAAGTAAACTTAGTTAAGTTCAGTAAGATGTGCAGAATGACGATGCTGAGATTAGAAACTGGTTTTGCCGCTTCGGGTGGACTTCCTCCATTGCAGGTTTATGGAGGAGAGTTCAGTGACACAGAAACAAACGATCTAGAAAGGTGACGAGAAAAACAGAGGATTAAAAATAATTAAGATTTGTTAATCATAACTTATCCAGCAAATATAATTGTAAAATGTTTTGCTAGAGTCTGCCTGCATTTTAAGTTCTTCTAAATTTTTCTAAAGTTTGTAAAGCTTATAGTTTATTTGATGTTGCAGCACCAGCTTCTTCTTGTATAGGAGAAAAATGTTTTATTAATATCTGGTTTTAGATCTGAACAGACATTTGATTAGAACAAAACTAATAGGCTGATGTTACAGAGTAACATAATTTATAATCTATCAGGAAAACAAGCATCAAGCAACTGATTCTAAACTTGTTGCTGCAACATGAATTTTCTTATTGGTCTTATTATTTTTCAGGAGAAAAAGACACAAGATGGTGAACTATCAAGCAGCGAAGATCCAAATGAAAACCCCACTAAGGTGAGCAGCAAATCCTGATGACTGTTCTAATGTTCTATTGGTTTTCCCAGAGAGTGTTCCCATCTCTCCCACCAACATTAACTCACAGTCCAGGCATCCAGTGATGGTGAAACACTCCTATGTTTGTAATTTATGGTTTTGTTTTCTGTGCTGTTCAAAAACATGTTGCAGGAAAAAGGGAGAATATTTGGAGGAATGTTTAAGAAGACGCCTAAAGCGGCTGGAGCTGCTCAGCCTGAGGAGGTAACCCTCAGATAAAAAACACCAATCTGATTAATTAATCATTCATTTCATTTTTAAAGCATGTCTGCAGTTTACTGCTGCTGTTTCAACAGTGAAGGCTAAATATCATTTTTTCTTAAAGCTCTGTTTGTAATGAATTCAAAATTACCTTTATTACTTTTT
>NW_015152009.1:0-1271 GCF_000732505.1 Cyprinodon variegatus | reverse complement strand
GCGCATCGTATTAAAAAAACATACACGTGAATATATTTATTAGGCATCGATGTCATTTGTTTTTTTTAATTATTTGACTTGTTTCCTCATCTAATAAAATACCAAAAAGTACTTTATGTAGTAGAAAATATAGAATAAAATTCTATGGAGCTACAGTCTGATAGAGCAGAAGAATTAATGAAGGGGCGACGGAGACGTCGGTTGTAGGAGTTTGCTCTGAAACTCAAGGGTTGTTGGTTCAAGCCCCGGCTCCAGCTTTCAGTGTCGTTGTGTCATTGGGCAAGACATTTCACCTGCATTGTCTACTGATGGTGGTCAGAGGGCCCGGTGGCGCCAGTATACGGCAGCATCACTTCTGTCAGTGAGCCCCAGGGCAGCTGTAGCTATAATGAAGCTTACCACCATAAGTGTGTGTTAACGCTCTTTTTGTTAATTCTCCTGACATGAAAAAATGCTATATAAGTACAGGCCATTTACCAATCGATCATTTAATGAAATGATCATGTCCGCCTCCTCCTCCTCATCATCATCATCATCATTCTCCATTCATGCAGTTCTGCCTCTTTCAGTCTCCTTCTCTCTGACTCCTTACGTTTTCCTCATATGTCCAAACTTATAATCCTTTCCCACATGCTGAAAAAAAATGCTGTGTGTCTTTAAAATACATTTAAATTTCTTTTGGTTGGATCATATTTAAAGTACGTCCACAGGAACTTCCATGGTGTCCGATCACCCAGTCTTTTATCAAGCTGGGGCCACTATCAGGTGGTGGAGGGCGGGGCCAGATAAGCACAGGATGCCGCTTCGGCTTCTCATTCACAACAATGTCATTGATTCTGTTCGCCCAGAGAATCATCATCAACATTTTTGTTTAGCCTTCATCTCAATAAAGAAATTTCAGGCACAGCTAGTCATTATCTGGTCGCCTAGAAGCCACGTTTATTTCGTTACCGTCTCATTATCGCTTTGAAAAAAAGCTTTGTCAGCAAACACAACACCCTGTCCGAAATGTAACCTTCTACCTTCCCTCTTCTATTAATTCTCTGACAACCACTTATCATTCTATTCTATACAATTTTAGATTTCAGCTATGCATACTTATGTGTATCCATCATTTCAAAGTGAACCGATCTGTTTATCTAGCTCCCTGTTTGTCATTTTTCTATATTCTGTTACCAATTTCCCTCCATCTCTCCATTTATCCATCAGTGATGAACATTTTTAGACTTGGATCTCCTTCCTTCCTTCCTTCCTTCCTTCCTTCCTTCCTT
>NW_015152008.1:128294-129535 GCF_000732505.1 Cyprinodon variegatus | reverse complement strand
AGCACCCCGGCCAGTCCTGAGAATCAGGAGCGCCGAGGACAGCCCGCCAGATCGATCCAGGAGCTGCCATCCACTTCAGGCGTGCTGGCCGAGCTTAACGAGATGAGGCCTGCCTCTCCGCCAGAACCGGAAGACGTTGTCATCGCGGGCATGGTGCTCACCCCTGAGGAATCTCGCCACGTTGCAAGGTTCTTGGTTCATCCTCTGGAATCTTACGAAACCGACAATGACCTTAAGCCTGAAATCACATCTATGAGCAAGGAGGTTTATTCAAAGATGATGAAGGGTCTGACGCACCCCTACTCACGTCGTCCACTAGAAATGATTCGCCGCAGCATATACAAAACCAGGGAAAAGGGGAAGATGCAGCGGTTGACCCAAGAGTGTGAGGAGCTGACACGTCAACTTCAGGAGGCACGGCAAACCATAATCACCCTGCAAGGGAAGTTGCTGCAGCTGACCGCTGATCAAGGGCGCATGGCTACTACTACCACTACTACATTGCTGCAGCTGCCGGGGCCACATGCCCCAGGAAATACTGATGCAAGACTGTGGGGGATGATGCCTTCTAACCCCCAAGGAGACCCGAACTATTATTAATTTCAAACACAACACCATGCTGGATATAAAGGACATTACTGATTATTAATGATTATGAATACCTATGCTAAAGATAACTGATGAAATAATTGTGTATATGTATAACATATGTGACAGTACAAGTACTGTGCAGGAGAGTGCCACATGGTTACTCATATGTTGGTTGTAATGACGGTCTATTGACCATTAGATGATGAGTTTGCCTGGCATAGTCCAAGCATGATGGAGTTTGATTTGGTATATTTATGGGTGTGCAATGACACCTCGTGGAGGGGGAAGTGCAGTGACCTAGTCGGAGATGAAGCTGCTTAGGCATTGGAATTCCCCTACCTCGTATCATTGCTGCTTTAAAAACAACAACTGAAAATCATTCTAAAGAAAAAGTAAGCAAGAGGAAAGGTCCTCGTAAGTGAGCCAAGGGGGGGATCCCTCTTTGTTTTAAGACGTTCTCCATTTTTTACATTTTATCACTTTATCATGTAATCACAACATCTTATATCACTCACTACAAGCATATGGTGTGTTTTAGTCTCACTTTTAGTTTGGTGTGCAAAATATATAAACATCAGTTACTTTTGAAACTTCACATTTATAGTATTTCACTTTGACAATCACCTGTAGATTCACTTAGTGATCCTTTT
>NW_015152008.1:124297-126205 GCF_000732505.1 Cyprinodon variegatus | reverse complement strand
TCACTTTATCATGTAATCACAACATCTTATATCACTCACTACAAGTATATGGTGTGTTTTAGTCTCACTTTTAGTTTGGTGTGCAAAATATATAAACATCAGTTACTTTTTGAAACTTCACATTTATAGTATTTCACTTTGACAATCACCTGTAGATTCACTTAGTGATCCTTTTCAGGATCACAGGGGGGAAATGTAGAGAATTAATGCTGCACCAATGATTTAAAATATAGTGGATAAATGTTTCACAATAAATACATTTATGTTATAAAGGCCAAAGAGTCCAAAGAGTGTGCAGCAGCATGGATAAAAATAAAACACTGTTCAAGGCTATTTGCAGCTTTGAAGCTGCCAGGTGCAGCTTTGAAGTTTGAGAGATAAGAGCAGGAGGGAAAAAGACAGGTTAATGTACCGGAGACAGAAGTATTGGACTGAGTCCAAGGCTTTTGATACTACAAGGTTGCAGAAATGAGGCCTGTTTGTAAGACATACGCATTGAGAATGGAATATTCAAGGTTGCACAGCCCAGCTGCACTAAATTGTGATATATTGAGTTGTCATATCAAAATAAAACAAAACGATACGGCGCGGTACTGGCCGAGACAAAAGTGATGTTTTACTGAAATTTTGAGCATCAAGGTTATGCTGACTTTTTTAATGAGATGTTATGAAAACATAAGTCACACTGGATGAAAGTGTAAAGAAAAGGCTTTGATAGATCAAAGAAAGGCTTTTAAAAAAATGCTCCTCGAGTGTATATAAGTGGGACTGTTTCTGCATGTAAGTCAGATGTTTGCCGGTACGCATCTCGGGTGGTTAGCCTGTATTTTGCAATAAACCACTCTGGACCTGGACCCAGCTGCCTCTGCCTGATTTTTGATCATTGTTTGAAGACTTTTCAACTGTTTTTTAAGAACTTAGAATTTTTATAAGAGTTAGCACCAATTTTTAAGTCGTTGGGAGGACAATTTCACGACACTTTCTTTTGTAAACTGCCGCTTTGTTCAGTTTAACTTAATCAGGAGCAGTTTGATGGTACTACTGGTCACACAGGCAGCCTGCATGGATATAAAATACAGATGAGGCAAACACGGTGTTTCAGTTATTTTTGAAACATTCATTGAAATAAAACATTTTAGATGTGAATTTGAAACCTTTTTTCATATTTCAGCTTAGATTTCAGCTTAGAAAGTAAAAATCAAATACATCAAAGCCAATCGGATAAACTGACAAGTTGATGAACTCCTAAAATTGAAATAAAGACTTTTTTAGTGTATATCATTAGATATATGTATGTATATCATATGATGATTGGAAGTCATCATCCAAATTATTCAATAAAAAATATGTAACATAACAATCTTTAACATAAAAGTGCATTTACAACACATCAAAGCTGATATATTCTCGTAAGGCAGTATAGTCGAGCCCTGACATGTTATTAACATACTGTATTTCAGGAAGGCCAACAATACAAATGGCCCATGCCAACTAGCATAGTTGATGTAATCATCCAAAGTTATACCAACATCTTTAAGGGCGAAGGAGGAACTTCCCTTTCACTAACATAATCTTCCAGCTTGTCCCTCAGCTATTTATGTTGTTTGCCTGATTTCCATCAGCGGCATATTATTCGAGCTGTTTGTGAGAGTAGCTCTAGCTCCAAGTGAGTTTTATCTGTAATTCTGATTCTGACCTGTTTCAAATTCTGGATATTAAAGTTTTTGCTTGCCCTTGTCTGCTCTGTCTTCTGTGATTTTTTTCCCCCCTGGATTCTACTGGTTACAGATCCTGGACTGTTTCACTGAAGGACACTGTTGCTCCCTCAGTGTCAGCTGGCATTCAGCTCATCGTCACTGGGGGTTCTGGAAGTGGCTACGGCTGCAAACGGTGGACAATCTTTCTCAC
>NW_015152008.1:119820-122611 GCF_000732505.1 Cyprinodon variegatus | reverse complement strand
GATCAGACTGAACCTTGAACCAGGTCAGTAACTTTAGCTCCTAGACATAATCAGCCCGACATTCCAGTCACTGACCTGTGTTTTCTATCTCTGCAGAGAATCTGGTTATCTGCCCTGCTGACGCCCAGCCACTCGTACTTTTGTTAAAAATAAAGCCTGTTGAAAATCATACTGGTCTGTCTGACTATTGGGTCCTAGTTTCTGAGGTTATTACAAAAAAAGTGGGTATACGCAGTACAACCCCCCCACACACACCTGCTATTTATAGACAAATAGCAGGTGTGAAGTAAAAAAATGGGCACTGAGAGTTGATACGCAAGGAAGAAAAGGTTTTATTTTACTCTGCAGAGGAGACTGGCACAAACCAGCTCAATACAGCTGAGTATGACTCTGAGGCGTTCAGAAACCCACCCCTACATTTAAAAAGAATCCACACCATACACACACATGAACACTGAATATTCTCAAGAGAAACACTTTAGTTCATCAAAGATTTGCACAGATCAACATTTCAAATAACTGTTTCTCGATCCTGCGATGGACCGATGTTGTTCCTTAACGGAACAATTACAAACAAAAATAAAACAGAGTAAAAAACTGTAAATGACATACAATGCATAAAAATACAAATTTGTAAGAAGAGTAGTAACAATAAATATAAAAACAAAAACAAGAATGATCAGGACGAACATCAGTGCTTCCATTCGAATCTGTAACTATTAGGTGGTTTAAGACAGAACCTCCATTGAAACAAATCACTGGAATTAAGCTGTTGTTTCAGAAATAGATATCTAGGTGATCATAAGCCAAATAAAAGAAAATATTTATTTTTTAAGAATAAGAGTAAGAAAACAAAAAAATTGAAATTGTCATATTAGCACAACACAAAAGTGTAACAGGTACATCCTCCAACAGGACAAATAAACATTAAAATGTCAAAGTCCAACCGTAAATTCACCCTAGAATGATTGTTTAGATCAAAAGGTAGCTCTTCAACCCAACCAACAGTCTGGAAGCAGTCTGCAATCTCAGAGATTTAGTTAAAGCAGCCTACAGCTGTAGACACCACTAACGATGGCTTTAGGATAACAAACTTCCCCTGTTAATATCTACTGTTTACCTGAATTAAGAATTGTTCAAATCACTCACAAAGGACAAAATAGTCAGAAATTTAAATTAAGTAGGAGTAGAGTACTTAACTAAAAAGTAAGACACAATGAACCTAATCCTTAAAGTACATCTTTTTTCTTTAAATTGCTAATCAATTAAAAGTAACTGAGTCAATGTAACGCAGGAGTTTGAATATGAAAAATTTGTACTTTACAAGGCACATGAAAAGAAGCAGTTATCTTCTCTCGCTCCATAAGAGGTTCTTCTTGATGTGGTGAATAGAGTTATCACCTTCTTGCTTACTTGTACATGTACGATTAATAAATTCTCTAATGCCTCACACACAACCTGCTTTGAAAGAAAAATGAAAGGCAGATGAAAAACATATTAGATGATTTAGAGTTTTTAAAATGATGAGGGCTTAATCTGACGACCAAGTTCTACAACAAACAGCTATGATAGAACAAAATAACTGTAAATCAATCCCTTTTTAGGTTTTTACGAAACTCAAGATATTCTTTTAAAATTTTACATGCCATACGTAGTACAAAAACATCTGATTAGCTATTGAGGAGATCCCATGGCACAAGTTGTTAACTGCACTGACCAGAAATAGTCAGTCAGTTGTAACCCACAGTATGTCAGAGTTTAAAAGCATCCAAGTCTATGTGTATAAATTATGGCATTTGAAAAAAAAATTATAGGCTTCAACAGACTCCTATTACAGAGGCCATGTTGAGTATATAAAAAAAACATGATTTTGATCGGTTTACCTTTTTAATAAATTTAGAAAAGAATCAGTGTTTTTTTGTTAGTTAAATATCAGACATTGAAATGTCTTTTTTCTTCTGTTCTTCTTTTGGAGCTTTTAATGTTACATCCCCAATCCAGACTGATCTTTTAGTTCTAGCTCATTGTCTGTGTACTGATGCTTTTACCAAACGAGCCGTCAGTCTTGAGGTGTGTTGTAGAAACCACATTCAACACTTCATCCACTGCAAATGAAAAGCCACAGTGCAGTGGGACTGGAAGTAATTGCAAATTACTTTGACAGCAGCACCTTGATATTCAGTTGGCATTTCATTATCCATCATATAATTTCTCAGTGTTCCTCCATGTTCCAAGCAGAATGCAAGCACAGAAGGCAGCGGTACGCTACCTGGATAGATGCTGTTATTGCAGAGCAGCCAGCTTCACAAGAAGAGTTGGAAGGTCATATAACAGTTCACTGTCTTCGATGTGGGGTATTATTAATCACAGGAGGTCGTCCTTTAATCCGGGAGGTATGCACATACCAGAAGAGCAGTGTGAACAGCACGCACCCCAGATGGAAAATCTGGCACATTGTAGCAGCTTTTAGCCACAGTGGTATCTGCAGGTTTCTTGCAGACATGTTTCTTAATGCTGCCTCAGCTAGGATTGCTCCTACTGAGTAGGTTGATATAGGTAACATCTTAGGAAAACCCAAAATGCTTGATGAAGATTCCTGATGGAAGTGTTTAATGTAGCTCCTCGGTTGAGCTATGTTAGTCTGCTTCTTTAGCCTGGTCTGGTACTCTGCCTGTGGGCTTCTCACAGTGGGAAGCATGGACCCAGATGGTTCAATCAGCAGCCTTTACTGCTGTGCGGGTGGTCAGCAACACCTGGAATGGACCCGTCCACCTGCCAGATCTCCAATTCT
>NW_015152008.1:114284-117464 GCF_000732505.1 Cyprinodon variegatus | reverse complement strand
AAGTTGGATATGTTTTATTTTGTAAAACTTAGAATAATGGTCAAAAATGAATTTATATAGGTTGACTGACCATAGAACCATCTCTTTGATTCAACAAAATTCTGAGATGAAAGAGCCCTCACAGATAATGTAGTGAACAAATTATTCACACTTTTAACATTAAGTAAAAGAAGGGAAAAAGATCAATCAAAATATGCTTATTCAGTTTGTCGAACTGTATGACTAATTAAACCAAATCAAAAATGAAGAAAAATTCACCAACAATAAATACACATTTAATAGACAAGCTTTTTAACTCACTGACTACAGTGTGCTTTAACTGTTGGAAAAGCAGTTAGCACACAAAATGCCCTTTTTCACTGCATCATAATGTAGCCAGGGAAATTCCTTGTACCACTTTTCTTGGAAATGTAAAGTTCTGTTGGCTAGAGTTTGAGGGTCTTTGAATTTTGGATGTGGCTGATTTGGCTCTGTTCTCTGTCCACTGACTTCAGAGTCTCTCAGCTGTGTGTGCCTAGTCTGAACACCCTAGAAGGAAAAGTTACAATGTCACTCAATGCCCCTGAACTACACTTACTACAAGCAAAAGATAAAAAATTTCAACTTTTTTTGTGCACTCTCATGAAGTATCTACTGGTATGAGTTACTCTTACCTGTTGCTCCACTCCTGTCTCTCCCTCACTCGGACTTCCTGCCTCTAGCCCAGTTGCACTATCCTTTCCTTTTCCTGTCTCCTTTGTGCTGTCCCTGCATTGTTGCTCCTAAACATATGAGATGGTTTCAGAAATGAGGTACAGCTCTTGAGCCTAACATGGCCAATTTTAAATCAAACTAAACCTTTTATTTGTCACATTACAGACTTTACACGCAGAGTTATTCGCAGAGGCAAATAAAATCAATCGATTAAAATCCTTTCAGAGTATTATCTCATGGACTCTGAACTAAAGTCTTTGTGACAGCGAGTTGACAGTTTGTTGAAGAATTATGGACAGGGCGCTTTAAAGCATCTGGTTCAAAAACACATTCTAAACCTTTGGTAGAAATCCATCTAACCTTCCATTTTCTGTACACCCTTGTCCCTTAGTGGGGTCGGGAGGTGCATGTGCGGGGTACACCCTAGACTGGTCACCAGTCTGTCCAGACCTTTGGTAGAAATGGTGCCTTTAATTCCAGTTTGCAGTACAGAACAGAGAAAACTACAGAGTTGTCAATGTTGTGTTAATCTATTTATAGTCTAAAAAGAGGAGCCAGCAGTTTATTTGAGGAAATAAAGGTGCAGAAGTTAATTAGTTGGTTAATTAGTGCGGCCGCCACTACTAAGAATTAAAATTAACTCTCCCTGTGGTTTTAAGTAACGATCAGGAGCGCTGCAGGTATAACATCTGTCCGTTTTGGCGAAGCAAAACCACGCAAAACATATAAAATCCACGTAAAACGCACGCCCAGACCGGGCTAATTTCAACACAAGGGCAACACAGGTGTTGTCTTTGTGTTGTGTGACTGTTACACTGATGTTTCTCTTTTTAAAAAAGCTGAGTAAATCCTGCTGCTGTTTCAGCCTTTTAGTTGGTGGTGGCACTGTACTGAAATGAGATATATATAAAAAATAAAAAATAAACATTTTGGCTAGCATAGCAAACGTCTAGAGAAAGTTAGCAGTTAAATATTGGATGAGTGATCAGCCCAAGACTACGGAAGAGGATTAGGGCCACTGAAAAAAAAAGTTAAGTGATTTTTAAATTTTATTTCAGTTTAATACAGGAAAAAAGTCAGAATTCTGACTTTTTTTCTCAGAATTCTGACTTTTTTTCACAGAATTCTGACTTTAATCTGNCGTTTCCGACAATTTGTGGCACGACAAACGCGGACAAGCGTGGGTTGCAAATTGTCGGAAACTGACGAAAATCAGGCAGATCTGCGGGAGTTTACGGGGATGAAAATCTCACTTTTCATGCAGTGACTACTGAAAAGCTTTCACGCACACTACTAAAAAGCATGCTCACTACTAAAAAGCTTTCATGCACACTACTAAAAAGCATATACACTCTACTAAAAAGCTTTCATGCACACTACTTAAAAGTATTTATACACACTACTAAAAAGCTTTCATACATGCTACTAAAAAGCTTTCATACACGCTACTGAAAAGCTTTCATACATGCTACTAAAAAGCTTCCATGCATGCTACTAAATGTTTTTTTGCGGATTTCAGTTGAAACGGAAGTTGTTTTAAACAGAGTTCATTCCGGTTAGCTCCATACAGTTTGTGCAATCTCCAACCGATATATCAGATAAAATTATTATTGCTCAGGTATTTGCTGAACACCTCACAAAAGCAGGGACATTCCTAATTTTTATTTTGGCTTCAACGGGGAGACCCTTTTCCCGAATTCTGTCAAATGCCACAATGCTAAACCACTCCATCTTTTTTCTTGGGGGGGGTTAGTGGACGTTTTTTGTGCAGTCGCCAGTCATTATTGTCCCATATTAAATCCATCGATGGCTGCTCAGCGATCCCCAGATGCAGTGGCAATGCTCAATATTTTAGCTTCAACGGAGACTATCAGGACCCTGTCGAATGCAACAACACTTGTGCAGCAACCAATAACTTCAACTCCGGACTCAGTGGATTGTTGCTTAGTATCTCTGTTTCCATCGTGTAGCATGCCTTTGCCAGCTGCAGCAACAGTCAGAATGGAATCTGCCCCAAGATCTGAAGCCCAACAGTGCTTCGGTGAATGGATCAACAAGGAAGAAAAGGTAATGTTAGATTTTCTGATAAAATAATGGGCTAGCGTACCAAATGGGGCGTATGGTTTGTGTACAGTTAGATCCATTGTTCTTTGATTAAAAAAAACAACAAAAAAAACATTGTATTATTCAATTTTCACAGGAATAAAATACTAATAATACAAAATAGGTTGTTATGTTCTTCTCTTTTTTACGTTATCCTTACGTCAACCATTAAGACGGTTATAAAACGTGCCTCATTTGATTTAAAGATTTAGGGCTGCAACAACGAATCGATAAAATCGATAAAAATCGACTTTTAAAAGCGTTGGCAACGAATTTCATCATCGATTAGTTGTGTCGCGTGATTAATGCGTCATCCGCCGCGCCGTCATCACTGCCTCTTGACTGAAAGAGGAAGAAAAAAAATACGGCAGAACGAGCCAGCGC
>NW_015152008.1:108505-111226 GCF_000732505.1 Cyprinodon variegatus | reverse complement strand
CCACGTTTGAGATGGTGGTAGGGCTGTCTGTGAGGGCAAGGGGGGACGGTGGGGCTGTGACCTTTCTGAAGTCCATGATCATCTCCACTGTCTTTTGGGCGTTCAGATCCAGGTTGTTGCTGCTGCACCAGGACACCAGCCGGTCCACCTCCCTCCTGTAGGCAGATTCATCACTGTCCGAGATGAGCCCGATGAGGGTGGTGTCGTCCGCAAACTTGATCAGTTTCACGGACTGATGGCTGAAGGTGCAGCAGTTGGTGTACAGGGAGAAAAGCCAGGGGGAAAGGACACAGCCCTGGGGGGATCCGGTGTTGAAGGTCCGTGTGTCCGAGAAAGTTGTTCCCAGGTCCGTCAGGAAGTCAGTGATCCACCTGCAGAGGGAGCTGGGCACGTTGAGCTGGTACAGCTTGTCCTGGAGCAGACCTGGGAGGATGGAGTTGAAGGCAGAGCTGAAGTCCACGAACACGATCCTGGCGTAGGTTCCTGGGGAGTCCAGATGCTGCAGGATGAAGTGGAGGGCCAGGTTGACTGCGTCGGACCTGTTGGCTCTGTAGACGAACTGCAGCGGGTCCAGGAGGGGGGCGGTGATGGATTTTAGGTGTTGCAGAACCAATCGCTCAAAGGACTTCATGACCACAGACGTCAGCGCCACTGGCATGTAGTTACTTAGTCCTGTGATCCTTGGTTTCTTCGGGACAGGAACAATGGTGGAGGATTAGAAGCAGCCCGGCACATGGCATGACTCCAAGGAGATGTTAAAAATGTCCGTGAAGACAGGAGACAGTTTGCTGGCACAGTGTTTCAGGGTGGAGGGAGAAACACCGTCAGGGCCAGCAGCTTTACGGGTGTAATTAAACAGGGAGTTGACTTAGGTGACCCACAAAGGTACTTGAGACTATTGCTTCTTCCCCTATGTTTGAGGTAAAAGAAAACAGCAAAACCCTGGCTGGTTTATAATATTTACTTTTCTTTGTTTTGCAGCCTTAAGAGATGATGGGCACTATGAAGCTGGAAGGGCCATTTCTGTAAGCTTGGTTCATGGTGGTCCACCACCAAATTTCTCTCCCCAATGCTGTTTACTCTTCTGGCTTAAGGGCTGGTTATACTCCTACAGCAGTATGTTGCAGTGGGCTTGACGCAGACCTTTTTGATTTATGCGCAGTACTTAAGCGTGGTTCGCACTATACGCTGTGGGTCTAGATACGGCAGAGGTGGAGAGGAGGTGTGGGCGAGTTTGTCCGACAACGGAGGGTCATGACGCAAAAAATAGTGGGGATCCAGGTGGAAAAAAAGGGTCCCAGCATTCTCACACACTTCGCTCTTCTAGCTGGTCCAACTTGACGAGTTGTTTTTTGCAATTTCGGTCATTAAAACAAAACTAGCCAGCAGTGCAGTAGAGTGTCTGCAGAGGGGGCGAGGGCGTGTTTTTGTTCACTGCCACACCTACGCAGACAACCTGGTTTACAAGTATAAATCAGCATTTACGGTTCTGCCAATCCAGTTTTAGAAGACATAGCTGATACAGTGCTTCTCGAAAAAGTAAAAAAGGTAAGTTCATTTAAATTTTTCACTGACCTAAACTTTATTTAATTTAAATTAAAATCTGACAAATTGTATAATTAATGGTTTTAGGGGCCAGGAGATAATTATTGCTTTGTTCTGTAACAACCAGATTTAGTGGCTGTTTTCACCAACAGAATACCTTGCTACAATCCTATTTATAGTTTATGAATATTTTTAGCTAAAAACATAATTAATATACTTACATGTAATTTACATCCCTAAAAAGAGCCTATAGAGAATCTTGGTGTGATACAAATACCCTGTACCCTTATGTTTACATACAGCAAATACAAAGACACATTTGTTTAATTGTCTGAAGTTAAATGTGACCCAATTTCTGTTTTACACTTCACTTTGAATTACAAAAGTTATTTCTTTTATCACAGCCAGATCCCTTCATGAAAGTATTTTTGTATATGTTTTTAGAACATTTTTATGAATTTTGAAGTGTAAATGCTGTCAGCATCAGGAATAATTGTCTTATAAACTGTCTGACTTGTGTCAAACATTCTGGATTATCTTTCACAATCTTTAACAATAGTCTTTTCTAATTCTGACCCCTTCCTGCTAACAGAATTGGTGGAACTCAGTCAGGATTTCTAGGTGCCTCACTCACACTCCCCTTTTGAGATCTTTAATAATCTTTTCCATAGCATTAAGATCAGGGTTTTGAAATGACCTAACCAAAACAATGAATTTGTTGTTCTAAAGGGTCTTTGTAATAACTCTAGCTGTTTGCTTAGGGTCATTGTCCATATGGAAGACAATTACTTTGCCAAAACATTTAAGTTCTCGGCCGATGTCTTTACATGTGCTTTCCTCATGAATCAACTTATTGTATAAACGCCCTACAGCATGATGCAGCCACCCTGATACTGCACAGATAGTGACAACGATTCAACTGTAGTTTGATTAGACCACAAGAGATTTCTGACATGAATGAAGGCCAGAACAAAACAGATTACCGTATTTTCACGACTATAAGGCGCACCTAAACGTCTTTTTTTTCCCTCAAAATGTGGGGTGCGCCCTATGGTGCGGTGCGCCCTATCTGCGGACGTTGTTGAGACCACCATGAGTATGTGAGGACGTTAAAGGGGGAATGTGCTTTATGCAGAACATTGTTGTCTTAACAACCCTGGAAATGGCAAAGAGACA
>NW_015152008.1:104437-106705 GCF_000732505.1 Cyprinodon variegatus | reverse complement strand
AGAGGACATGTACCTGTATATAGAAAACGCGCCCTATAGTCCGGTGCGCCTTATGTGTGTGTTAAATACAGAAATGGCACACATAACTTAGAGTGCGCCTTTTAGTCCGGTGCGCCTTATGGTCGTGAAAATACGGTAGTTTGAAAATGGACAGTTTCAACAGTGGCCATTTTCAAACTGCAATCTATCTTGTTTTGGCCTTTTAAAAGCCTATGTTTTCATAATCTACCTGTTTATAACATTAACAGTGTGTAGTTAAAGTGCAATATCCTGCTCACTGTATTTCAGGATTATATGGTTGTAACTTATTTTAAATGCTTATGTCTTTAAAGACATCAGGCAATTTAAGGAACTTCAAAAATTTGTCTTCTCCCGAATTATTGGAGTGGTAAGTAATCGTAATGACAATTGATTCTGCTACTCATTGTACTGGGTATCTGAAAGCAAAACACTGGAAGACCTTGAGAAAGCAAAGTCGCCTGTAACTGCTTTGCCAATGCAGAATGTCTAAGAAGAATGGAGTCAATAGGAGACCCGGACCTGCTGGTGCATGATATCGTCATGTTCCAGGTGATCAAAAGGATTCAAGGTCCATTAACTTACAGACAGGTAATCGTGATAATATTAAGACCTGTTAGGTTTAGGCCATTTGTTCACATAAATCAACTTAACTAATATAAAAAGCACATTCAATGTCTTTTATAGTCAGTTGAAAAAATACAACTTTGGTGGACTGGTCATGAAGTGGTCCATTTTATCATCTTCCCTTTTTACAGATTTTGTGATGGACTGGAGAAAATGGAGACATCTGGACAGCTTTTGGCCCCTTTTCTGCTATGAATCGTGCAATCTTAATGCAGACCAGCTAGATGATCCCTTCAGGATTTTGTCTCCAGATGGGAGTAACAACAGAGCTGCTGAAGAGATGGTTGTTACATCTTGGAGAGACTATCTTCAAGATGCTGGAGGTAAAATAAAATTTGAATTTTAACATTGTCCATTAATTTTGCTTCATTATCTATTTTTTCACAATTAAGCACACCTATGATTGAAAAACCCACACAGGCAGCAGCTGATTCTCATTTATTCAAACTCCCTTACAAAGGTCCCTGTTGACCCTTCATAGACTATAAACTCTATCCGACTTTCAGATGAAACATTTAAAATAGACATTAATGATGATAATGAATCTGAACATATAAGAACTTTTTCAATTTTATTTTGCTCCAGGGCCATGAGTATCACTTACAAATCTTTTGCGCTCTGTAATTGTGAATGATTATACCTACTCTTAATTCTGTCATTTACAAAACTTACCCAGTTATTATCTTTATCAATCTGCATTTCTTTAATAAACCTCTAGATCTACATATGAATATGGAAACAACCAAAATGGTTTAATTGGATAAGGCACCGCAGCACAGTATCTCTTTCCCTGTATACCTATTTCCCCGTTCCTTATGTTTTACACTCGGCTATGTTCTCTCCTGTCTATCCTCCCTCATTCCCCATGCATTAGCTATAGGTGTAGTTGTTCCTGTTTGTGGGGGTAGTTTTGTGTTCTTTTCAGTTCCACCGTTCATCCACCAGATGGTGCCATTGGCTCACTTCTGTCCTGGAGGGCTTCCTTACTCGTCTCAATTACCCACACCTGCAGTGAATCTGTCATCACCTCAGAGGAGTATTTGAGCAGCTGACTGTCACCATCTATTCGCCAGAGTTTTTGCCTGTTTTGGGTACTCTAGCCCCTCTGAGCTTATGCTGAGTGAATCTTTGAATTTATCTAGTGAATACATGCTCTTACCTTGTTTTTGTGAATCTTTGGCAGGAAATCTACAGATCCACCTGGATTTTTCTGGTCCTTCCAGCTCTGGAAGAAATCCTCTCGAGACACTGAGAGTTACACTGCTCAATGTTTCAGAACGCCTACCTCTTCAAGATCTCAAGTTGACAGCCACCCAACGACACCTCCACCTTCAAGCAGCCAAGGCCTCCACAAACAGGAACCCCAGACCTCCCTCCAACTCTAACTGTGAGTCCTAGCAAGATCAGAGCTTCTGTCATCTATTTCCCCACCAACCTTGAACTCACGTAGTCGTGCAGTCCCCCCCCCAAAAAAAAGAACTTTGACTTGCAATTGTTGTTTTTTCTGCTTCTAATATAACTTCCCTTATAGGGTTGTCAAAAGTATGGAAACTCAAAAAAGTATCGATACTGAAATGTTGTATCCGGATACAATACTCGTTTTTAAAAGTATCGATACAGTGC
>NW_015152008.1:95497-99875 GCF_000732505.1 Cyprinodon variegatus | reverse complement strand
TGTTCTCGCCTCTGACCGACTAAAATGGGCCTTAAAAATAGACAGAAAATCTTAATTTAAGTAAATTGCAGCAATGAAAACTCACTTATTTAAGATTACGTATTTCATCATCTCCTCATGGAGCAGATGATGACAGAGTGGCTGAGGGAGGTGAATGTAAGGAGACCAGGTGGTTTTTTCCACGCATCACCATCGCTGTAAATCTGTGACTCCATGCGTGCCCATCTCACAGCCGATGTGAAAAACATGGTGAAACAAATGAACGCTGTGCTTGCTGTTATTCCGGGAGGTCTGACAAAGGAACTTCAACCGCTCGACATTGGTGTAAACCGGCTGTGCTGCTTTCACAGCAGACGCAGCAGAAGCAGCGAGTTTACATGCAAAGTCAATGGTTGACCTGCGTCAAGGCGCAGCAAAAGGTCCAGCAGCGCGTTTTGAGCAGCAGGCGCAGCGCGTCTGAAGTGTTTAAGCACCTGTCGCGCGTGACGCTCCGCAAACGCACTGCTGCTCGAGATGGAAAAATTGAAGTTTTGCTGCTTGACGCATTTGGATTATTTTAATGAAAAACACCTACCAGCCTCCGCGGTGAACCGCGAGGAGGCGACCCGGCGACCCGGCCAGAGGCTGCTGTTGAATAAAGTTTTCAGGTGGATTTTCCCACTTACAAAACATATTAAAACTACTTTATTCCCACTGAATAAAGTAGTTTTTGCACCGCGCAGCCAGAGCAGCAAAGCTGCTTCAGCAGCGCGTCAGAACTGGTACAATCTAAACTGCAGGCAATAGGATAATAAAATCGAACATATTCTGCATTTTAAGTAAATTTATGCGTCAATAAACTGTTTCAGAGGAGTGATCACAGCGCTCTGTGTCATCAGCGATGTGTCTGTCTCATGGCTAGCTCCCAGGTTTGATTAATACTTTGTAATAAATACATGAATAAAGCACAAACATACACAGTTTTTGTCCCACTCTATTTTTAAATATCCAGTAGAGGTATTTAAACGTAGTAGAGGATATGTACCGGTATATAAAACCCGCGCCCTATAGTCCGGTGCGCCTTATGTGTGTTTGTATGTGTTTGTTAGGTTTATTTAATGATGATTATAAAGTTAATGTGTGCATATAAAACATTGAAGAAATAAGATGCTACATTCTGTCCTGTGATTCAGTCAGGAGGAGTAATTTTGTTTATTTCAGGGTCATTTCACTTTATGACCTGCCTCCAGCCAGTTGGTCATAAAGCAGGGTCATGCTGTTTTATGACCTGCATCCAGCTAGATAATCATTACAGGGTCTTCTGTCCTAAGACCCACCCATTTGCTTGTGATCTGTTAATAAAAGACTCTGTTGTTCTGGTGGGGGGCAGAAAGGTGCTGAAATGTGAGTAGGCAGCCTTTCTCCTCCTGCAGGAAGCTGTGTTTGAAAATCCCTTGGTGTATCAGATTAATTTTTTGTCCTATATGAACTCACAATTTTTTGAAGCTAACAGTGTTGAATACAGAAATGGCACACATAACAGAGACTGCGCCTTTTAGTATGGTGCGCCTTATGGTCGTGAAAATACGGTAGATAGAGGAGTGCTAATGATCTTATTTTTAATAAGATCAATCTTCTTTATAAAGAATCCCATAAAATAATTATGACTAAGAGCAGGTGGGAGATTTAGACCACCATCCAATTCCAATTCTGGAGGGTTTTCAGTCTAAGACTATAGTAGGTTTCTTGCCATTCAAAAACAAAATAGAAATCACAGCCTCTATATTCTTAAAAATGTTTTTATTATAAGAAGGCAAGCTTTTGGGAGATTTTGGGAGAACAGTCATCTCTTCCACATTTGTTCTACTGATTGCTGTCAGAGGGAGAGAACTCCATCCCTAAAAAATTTTAAGCCAATAAAAATTTATAAGATCTGGTCAGAGACCCCAAATTTCTATATCCCGACACAAAACTGTAAGGGAATGTCAGCTTGTGAAAGTTGCAGTGCCTAAGTGTTAACTGGAGAACATTCAGTTTTTGATACATTAACCATGTATCCTTAAAATAAGCTGAACTGCAAAAAAAAAGACAAATTTTTGGACATGTCCTTACTGGGTCTGTGACACACAATGAAAAATCATTGGCATATAAAGACAATTTAAGCTCCATGCATGAGTGAACAATACCAGTGTAAATGGGAAAGGACCTTAAGTAAAGAGTTGTCTCTCAATTCACTAGAACGCGAGTACGGAATCGTGTTCTCGCCAAGTATGTTCTTGAGAAGAACACAGGAAAGTCTGGACTTGATGAGAACAGGAGCAAGCAGCACAAATATGGGTCAATTGGAACAGAAGCATACTCGTGACGTCACCACACACTCAGCAATCAGTTATTTTAAACGGGTCATTTTTGTCACACTACCCTGTTCCTTTTTGATAGTGCTTCTTCAGCAGCCCGAATAACACATAGCTTCGTGGGTATGCAGTGTTCTACAAAACATGCTGCAGTTCAAGGGCTGCAGCATGAGATCACACAGAGCAGGCAATAATCCTACATTTTGATCTGATTTTGGATCAAATAAACATCAAAGCCACAAAATATTAATCAATTATTGTCAACACTGTTGAGGTGCAATTGGGAGGCATATTGGGGTGTACTTGTTTACAATGAGTTTTTAGACACCCCTGTCTCGTAGGCGTTGATTGTAGGTATGTCACAGTCTGACTGATATCACAGAAACAGGTGGTAAGATGTTAAGATGTAGACCAGTCAGTCAGTTTTGTTTAAGAGGAGAGCAATTTTTCCCCAGAGTTTGATCTGGGTGAAAGAAAATAACTCTTTTTTTTTTTTTTTTTTCTATCATAAGAACTTGTCAGTCAGTGTAAGAGCAGACTACAGTTGTCTTTCACCTCTGTAGCTTCCTGAAACCAGCTCTGACACTTCGCTAGAGAACAGAAACGTGTCTCACCCAGAGAGTCAGCCTATTGAACTGTTGGTAAATTACTATTTGCAGATACTCTTTGCAGAATTGAAGAAGTGGGTGTTATTTGTAATTAAAAATATAATATTAATTATCAGTCTACTGAAATGAGTGTATTTAGAAGTTCCATGTGCACAAGGTCAGCCTTGAAGCTGTCATCTTGTCTTTATGGCATAGACTTGGCATAAGACCTCATAAGATGGCTAAATGATTTCAAGGTGTCTATATATAGCTGACTTCCTCTTTCGCAAAACTTAGAGGATAGAGGCTCATAGGCTAACACATTTGGTATACGAAGGAGGTGGTTGTTTATTCTGCTGCTGATCAACGGGATTTCCACTTTGAGAGATGAAGGACAGTGTGAATCTGATGGCAGCTCTGTCTAAGAACCTGCTGACAGTGCACATGTTGCTGAGTGTCTTCTTTATTCCAGGTGAGCTGTTTATTCACTTCCTTTCATTTAGAGACATCAAGTGAATCATTTCTAGTCTGAAATATTAGATCATAATGTTATTTAAAGGATCCACAATAAGCTGCAGCTGAACTGGAGTTTGTGAATCATTAAGATTCTCTGCAGGCAGATTTTGCTCCACATCATGTTCATCATTGTCTTTTTTACAGCTGCTTTGGCTGATTGTCGTGGTAGAAAACCAGCACTCAGAATCACTGCACCAAAGGGGATAGAAGCTCTAAGTGGATCTTGTTTGGAAATCCCATGTATTTATGATACAGATGATACCAGATATAACAGCAGCAGAACTATCTATGGAGTTTGGATGAAGGGTGGTCACCATTCTGACTCTGATCCAAAGATAGTTATTTTCCACAGCAGTGGGTCAGTTAACACCTATTCACTGAATATTACTGGAAACCTGAGAGAGAAAAACTGCACCACTCTGTTTCCTGATGTAAAGACCAGATATACGCACAGATACTTCTTCAGGATTAAGAACGAGCCGTTCAAAGCAACAGCTTGTGATGATCCTCTCAGTATAACAGTTAACGGTAAGAGAGCTTTAATATTAACAGTAATTTACTTTTAATGCGAGATACATTATATATTTTTTTTAATTAGGCCCAGGCATTTTCTGCTTGAAATTTTGTGTTTTTCATCTGTGTTGTTTATCTTGTTGTAGCTGTAATATTGAAAAACTTTCAGTTGGGGAAGCAACGGTTAAAATTTTCTTCCGTGTCTGAAAATAGATGATATATAAACAGCTTAACTTACTAACAGTCCACTGTTAAACACAATTGTTTTTCTGATTTGGATTCCCAGATTCTCCTTGGAGTCCCAGCATTAATATCCCTGTTGGTGATCTGAAGGAGCATCAGTCTGTCACTATAAGCTGCTCAGCTGTGACTCCCTGTCCACACTCACCTCCTGAACTCACCTGGAATCTCCAACAAGACTCTGAGAGA
>NW_015152008.1:92037-93172 GCF_000732505.1 Cyprinodon variegatus | reverse complement strand
AGCAAACATGGAGCCATTAATGTATCTGTGGGGCAGGTTTACAGCTTCAATGTTACTGAGGGAGGAGAGTATTACTGTGAGGCTACAAATGATCTGGGGACTCAGAGATCAGCAGTGATTCTACTTAATACTGAAGGTACATTTTTACTCTTGGTTTTTAATGAATCCACATTTATAGGCCCAGAAAGTTAAATGTATCTAATCTAAGGGCCTTTTGCATTAAATTTTGAAAAAGGTTTAAAAGTTGAGTCGTTGAATCATTCAAATGTAAAATATTTTAAGCCAAAAAATATTACAAGTCAGTCTCAGTTGTTCTCTCAATGTTTCATTTTTATTCTTTGTATAAAAAATCCTACATCTATCAAACATTTCTTTAATCTGGTGCCAGGAGTCAGTCTCTGTGTTATATTGAAGATCCTGGGAATAATAATGCTCTGCAGTGCAGTCTGCATCTTTCAGTGGTGAGACTAATTTTTCTATGAGTTGATTCTTTGAGCCGCAGACCTGTTGGTCTCTGCTACATGTTTGTTCACGTTATTTTTATTCTTTCAGCTGGTTTAGATTATCCAACAAACAAACGAAGAAGGTAAGCCTGTTTATATTCAATGTATGAAAATTATTAAAAATGCATGTGAAAGAAATTGGAGACTTTTATTTCAGTTTTTATACATAAATTCAAAGTTACACTGATGGTTAAAGCCAGTTTTTCATCCTTACCAAAGATGATAATAATGTTTGATTTCCTTGAAGCAATAATTTTAATGTATGGTTGTTAAACCTGATATCTGACTTGAAGAGAACCTTAAAATGATGCTGCTGTAAAGTGGGCTGAGTAAGGAAAGAAATGTCCTTCAGAAACTTTCTAAATTTTAACCGTCAGTCAGAGGCGGAGCAACATTACCATAATTTTTGATTGTTTAATGTCCACAGGAGCTGATTCACTGCTGCTGTTTGTAACATAGTGTTTAAATCTTTATTGAGGAGAATGAGAGGAAAACCAGAGAGACTAAAGAGAAATTAGTCTGAAAATAATTCTTGTCTAATTTCCACAGGACACAGATGAAGCAGATGATGTCAACAGAGTGATGGAGGTTCAGGCATCATGAACCTCAAGGGGACAAGTAGGATGTATAAT
>NW_015152008.1:87646-90417 GCF_000732505.1 Cyprinodon variegatus | reverse complement strand
GTAGGAGATTAATTTCTACAAATATTGTATTTTTAACACAAGCAACCATTGTGGGCCAAAAAGGTAGTTTCTCACAGCTCATAATTATTTTAATCTTCATCAAGGCATAAGCAATTAAATTAGCTTCCAAACTCCTTTCTGGGAGATACCATCTTTAAATGGTTAAGAACACCAGTAACAAACATGAAAAAATATGCAGCCTTCAATTACATTTAACCTGAGTGCATTGCTCCCTATAGTAACCTGTGGCCTTTTATTGACAATTGTTTCAACCTGTATAGATCTACACCCACAGCAGGAAGTCAACAAGAGCTTCAGCAAAAATATTCAACATGCCTGCATGCAAAGCTACGCACTGTTCAGAATATCTGGATTGTTTTGTGCAAATTATTCTTGATTTTAGAGAACATCAGGTTTTAGTAGAAAATCCACAGAAGTCTTTGAACATTAAGCACAAAGTCTAAATGTCAAAAAGAAGAAAAACATATAAAGTAAGGTTTAAAGTTTGCAGGAATGATACTGATTATTTAAATAAATGGCTTGGGAGTAGAAGTAAGGAAACTCTGTAATTGTAGTCGTGAAGGTAACTCTACAATTGTACGGCGACAAAGCATTTCTTCATTTTTTCAATTTCCACCCTTAAACAAAGATTTATACAGAAATGTTAAGACTTGCAGTGATGGCTGTTTGAGTGCAGAGAAAAACCTGAGAAACTGAAGTAAAAACGAGAAGCTAAAGCTTAAGTTTTTTTTGGTTCTGCCGGAGGTTCATATTGAGAACAGGCACTGATGCCCTTATATGGTAAAAGATAAATATGTGTATTTTCCAGGTTCTTTTCTTTTGTATTTTCAGATTTTGTGGTCTAGCATTGATAAAGGCAGCTGTGCAATGAAAAATAATCAACTTGTGTCTTATTTAGTTCATGGCTCTTATCTCTGTGTTAAAACACCCTTCATGAGATGACTTTATGCAGTGGTGAGAAAGAGCTGACTTCCTCTTTACAAACCATGAAGGATGAAGACTCCTTTAAATAACACATCTGGTAACAGAGAAGGCTGCTGTTTATTCTGCTGCTGATCAACTGATCTGAACAGATCAACTGGTTTGAAAACTAAACAGTTTTTTGTTTTACTGCAGAAATTCTGGTGAGTTCACATTTCTGACTCTGATAATTTAACCAACTATTTCAACAGGCTTTTCATATTTAATGTAAATATTTACAGCACATTGAAAGCTGCTTGCTACGAGCTGAAGGTCTAATTTCAGATTCACTGTAATAATTCAGTTAAATGTTTGGTTTCCAGAGTCTGAATCTGATGGCAGCTCTGTCTGAGAACCTGCTGACAGTCAACATGTTACTGAGTGTCTTCTGTCTTCCAGGTGAGCTGATTGTTCACTTTCTTGTTTAGAATTATTAGATCCTGTTGTTGTTTGAAGGCTTCAAATGTAAAAAGCTGCAGCTGAACTTGAGTAGTGTCTTCTTTCTTCCATGTGAGCTTTTTGTTCACTTACTTTCATTTAAATGTATCTTTTTTTGTCTGAAACATTGTATCCTGATGTTTTTTAAAGGCTCCACATGTTACAAACTGCAGCTGAACTGGAGTTTATGGAAAATGAAGATTCTTAGCAGGCAGATTCCTCCACATCATGTTCATCATGTTCATCTGTTTTTACAGCTACTTTGGCTGATTGTGTTGGTAAAAAACCAGCCCTCAGAATAACTACACCAAAGAAGATTGAAGCTCTGAACGGATCTTGTTTGGAAATCCCATGTATCTATGATACAGATGATACCAGATATGACAGCAGCAGAACTATCTATGGAGTTTGGATGAAAGGTTCTCACCATTTTGACTCTGATCCAAAGAAAGTTATTTTCCACAGCAGTGGGTCAGTTAACACCTATTCACTGAGTCTTACTGGAAACCTGAGAGAGAAAAACTGCACCACTCTGTTTCCTGATGTAAAGACCAATTATACAGACAGATACTTCTTCAGGATTGAGAACGAGCCGTTCAAAGCAACAGCTTGTGATGATCCTCTCAATATAACAGTTAAAGGTAAGAGAATTTCAATATTATCAGTCTATGACATTAATGTTCAGAAAACTCACACTGGTTTAATAGACATTAACAGAAAATACACTTATGTGTGATGTAGTGTTTAATCAAACCTCATGAATTTAGTCCAGTATCTTTTTTCTGCTTAAAATTATTTTTGTTTCTGGTTTTCTTCTGTTTATCTCGCTGCAGCTGAAACATTAGAAAAAACTCTCTATAGGGAAACGAATGTATCAAAAAGTTGAATGCGGTAGATTTCGTTTATCTTGACTCTGTTTAGAGAAGTAAACCAAATGTCTTAATAATATACAGTAATTAAACAAAGTTAATGGACCATTAAATCGAATATTGCAAACAAGTTTGACACAATCAGTCGATAAATATTTTCAATTTTCTTCTGTGTCTAAAAAAAGATTATATATAAACAGCTTAACTTACTAACAGTTTAACAGTGTTAAACTGTTTTTCTGATTTGGATTCCCAGATTCTCCTTGGAGTCCCAGCATTAATATCCCTGTTTGTGATCTGAAGGAGCATCAGTCTGTCACTATAAGCTGCTCAGCTGTGACTCCCTGTCCACACTCACCTCCTGAACTCACCTGGAATCTCCAACAAGACTCTGAGAGACAAACAGAGAAAAACACAGATGGAACCAGATTAAAGAAATGTTTGATAGATTTAGGATTTTTATGCAAAGAATAAAAATGAAAC
>NW_015152008.1:83612-85402 GCF_000732505.1 Cyprinodon variegatus | reverse complement strand
CAGCTGAAAAGAATAACATAATAGTGAACAATATCAGCAATAAAGAGTCTTTCTGGTGAAACTGCAGCTTTCAGCGGCTAACAGATTGATAGAATCAACATCTGATTTTTTACATTGAAACACCAAAAGCAAAGTTTAAAGAAAACATTTTTCAAAAACAAAGTGCTCCTATTTCACCACTTCCCCTCCATTAACCAAAGGGTCATGACATGTTCAGAATGAACTGATAGCTGCACAAAAAGGTGAGAAAAAAATGAGAAGTTGAAGAAAAAGAAGAAGCTGGTTCTAGTAGTTCTAGAGGAGGTTCACACTGACAAAAGGCACAGAGTTTTAAATGAAACACTTCTTCATAGGCTGATCAACTGCTGTGTGCATTTTCTGTGTACTGTTTGTGTTTCTGTTTTTTGTGATCAAACTCAACTATTCTAACCAAATGTAAGCAGGAAATAATCAGTTAGCATCATATTCAGTAAAAAGCTCTTAAGTTTGTGCTGAATTACACCTCTTAAGATATGTTAATTACTTTAAGATAACGAGAAGGAGCTGACTTCTTCCTTCAAAGGCCATGAATGATGTAAACTCCTTTAAATAACACATCTGATGGCAGATAATGTGGCTGTTTATTCTGTTGCTGATACCTTTTATTTCCGTTTTCTTATTCTTAAAATTTAAAGTTACACTGGTGATAAAAGCCAAGTTTTCATTGTTGGCAAAGCAAAAAATAATATATATATAATATATGATATATATAATAATATATCTATACAACTAATCTGATGTACATCCCCTCCATTGTAACACAACAGATGAGTTAACAAACTAAATATTTTCAAGGACTGATTTAAACCCTTAATGTTTACTAATTCTTTCATGTATTCTGTATTTATTCCAACAGGTTGTAGTGCTAGCTAGTGATGGTAATTATGAAGCCCCGTCAACTCATTTTACACAATTTGCCAAAACAGTGCATCATGCTTTATCATACATTTGATACAACCATGAATGTCGGCATCTGCTGGATAGCTACGAGAACTACAATGTCCTTATTTCACAGCTGAACTCGTTTGTTCCATGATGATGATAATATAAATAAATTATTTTGAAAATAAATATCTGACCTGTTAAATTGAAGTGTATTAATTCTTCTGATGCATAATGGCTATATGATTGTATGATTATATTGCACTTGGTAGAATTTGGGATTGAATCTTGCCTGGATCCTCTACTGTGTACCTGATCAAGTTTAGATTTTTTTTTTTTTTTATTTATATGAATTAGGACCCTTGTTTGCCCTTTATAGCCCAATCTTAAAGTGGGCTGCACCTACCTTTAAATATACACATTAATAAATTATCCTTGAAAGAGTTAACCTAATCTAAGCTATAATCTTGAGCCTTATTTTTTCTTATTGTATTGTGTGACTAAATATCTGTCATAAATGAATCCCTGGATAAATGCGATGCTATAGGTGTGTGTGTCTCTGTGAGTCTGTAATATGTGTCTGTCTATTTTAGCACTGTGTGTAGATAGCAAACCGATCTGAATAAATATTAAACTAGATCTAAATATATATTTTTTTTTTACCGTCTTTTAGTAAAACTGTAAATAGAAAAAAAAACTTTTTCTGAGCCGTGATTCTGATGCAATTTAAATACTTCCGTAGTATTTAAAGTATTAAAATTTACTGTGAAGCTCGGCACAGAGTGTGAAGTAACAGAGCCTCACTCACAGTGGTCATGTGACTAGAGTGTGCTCAAAACACTTCTCAGTGACACTTCTGTATCACAAAG
>NW_015152008.1:78292-80805 GCF_000732505.1 Cyprinodon variegatus | reverse complement strand
CAACAGCAGTGGGTCAGTTAACACCTATTCACTGAATATTACTGGAAACCTGAGAGAGAAAAACTGCACCACTCTGTTTCCTGATGTAAAGACCAATTATACAGACAGTTACTTCTTCAGGATTGAGAGTGAGCCGTTCAAAGCATCAGCTTGTGATGATCCTCTCAGTATAACAGTTAAAGGTAAGAGACCTTCAGTACTGTAAGTCTGAAAATTATTATTTTACACTATTGTTTATTACACACTAATTTACTCTTTTTGCAAGATACCCTGGTTTGTTTTTTTATTTACCAGAGACGGGTTTCTGCTTGAAATTATGTTTTTTATTTTTTATTTTGATGTAGCTGTAATATTTGAAAACTTTCAGTTGAAAAAATCTTTTAGAGATCTTCTGTAGGCAGGATTAGGTTTAGTTTCTCTCTTTTCAGGAAAGAAAAATCTTCTTGAAGATCACATTATACACAGTAAATGTTAAATGAATTTAGATGAATGTATTTTTTGTTATTCAAAGAATCAGTTGATATTCTTGAGCTTTCTTTTTTACTGCCCTATGTGATCTATATTTCAAAAGGAGATATATAAATGAAGTTAGTACTTATTGGCATCAACTGTCGAGGTAGGGTGGTTATTGGTTCAGGACCCAAATGCAGAGATGAGTTTTAGCTGATTTGATCGGAAAAGGCAACAGAAACAACATCCAAGAACAAAATACAGGAAACCAAAAACCATGAGACATTAGGGTAAAACGCACATAAGGAGTCAATTAACGACGAGGAACCAGAAAAGAGAAACTGCCCAAGAGGACTATAAATGGGAGACTGAACAAAGACTGGTCTAATAAGCTGACAAGGAGCAGGTGTGGATGGAAGCAACTAGAAGCTAGGGGAGAGGAAACTGGCACAAGGGGCAACAGAGAGCAACACATAAAACAACACTGCCAGAAAACAACTACAGAGACACAGAATTACAGTGAAACTAAAAACTAGAAAACAAACCTTAACAATAGAGAGAACTCTGACATCAACTATCAAAGAAACTTGGTCAAAAGGTAAAACAATTTAAATAGCTTTCCAAAATTTCTGTTTTCTGCATTGAAAAAGTGAAATATAAAGCTTAATAAATGTAAAAAATTATCAAGTACTAAAATATATCTCATAAAACCAGACTGTTACTTAATTAATAAAGACTTTATAGGAATAATTGTACCAATTTCTTATTTGCATTATAAACAAATGTGTATTTTTTTCAATGTCTAATGATAACTTCCAGATTCTCCTTGGAGTCCCAGCATTAATATCTCTGTTGGTGATCTGAAGGAGCATCAGTCTGAAACTATAAGCTGCTCAGCTGTGACTTGTCTTAATATTNCTGAGAACCTGCGGACAGTCAACATGTTACTGAGTGTCTTCTTTCTTCCAGGTGAGCTGTTTGTTCACTTCCTTTCATTTAAATGTATCATTTTGATGTGTGATGTATCAGTTTGTCTGAAACATTAGATCCTGATGTTGTTTAAAGGCTCCACATGCAACATGCAGCTGGACTTGAGTTTGTGGATCATGAAGATTCTAAGTAGGCAGATTTTGCTCCACATCATGTTCATCATTTGTCTATTTTTACAGCTACTTTGGTTGATTGTGGTGATACAAAACCAGGCCTCAGAATCACTACACCAAAGAAGATTGAAGCTCTGAGTGGATCTTGTTTAGAAATCCCATGTATCTATGATACAGAGCATACCAGCTATAACAGCAGCAGAACTCTTTATGGAGTTTGGATGAGAGGTGCTCACAATATTAACTCTGATCCAAAGATAGTTATTTTCAACAGCAGTGGGTCAGTTAACACCTATTCACTGAATATTACTGGAAACCTGAGAGAGAAAAACTGCACCACTCTGTTTCCTGATCTAAAGACCAGTTATACAGACAGTTACTACTTCAGGATTGAGAGCGAGCCGTTCAAAGCAACAGCTTCTCATGATCCTCTCAATATTACAGTTAAAGGTAAGAGAATTTCAATATTATCAGTCTATGACATTAATGTTCAGAAAAACTTACACTGGTTTAATAGAAATTAACAGAAAACACACTTATATGTGATGTAGTGTTTAATCAAACCTCATGAATTTAGTCCAGTAAATTTTGTCTGCTTAAAATTATTTTTGTTTCTGGTCTTCTTCTGTTTATCTTGCTGCAGATGAAATATTAGAAAAAACTCTCTATAGGTAAAAGAATGTATCAAAAAGATGAATGCGGTAGATTTCGTTTAGTTTGACTCTGTTTAGAGAAGTAAACCAAATGTCTTTATGATCAAATTAAACAAAGTTAAAAGACCATTAAATTAAATATTGCCAACATTTTTGACACAATCAGTTGATAAATATTTTAAATTTTCTTTTGTGTCTAAAAATAGATGATATATAAACAGCTTGAATTACCAGCAGTGCACTGTTAAACACAGTTTTTTTTTTATTTGGATTCCCAGATTCTCCTTGGAGTCCCAGCATTAATATC
>NW_015152008.1:73145-74622 GCF_000732505.1 Cyprinodon variegatus | reverse complement strand
AGCACCTCCATATAAGAAAATGCAGAACAAAAACACATCATGACCAAATATTTAATTTTCAAGGTTCTTTAAATATGACCTAATATATCATTGCAGACAGAAGGCTATCACTTAAAACTTTTCCTGTGTTACGTAGCACTGTGATATCAGTTTTTGCACAAATGATATAGTCCATGATGCTCTCTTTGACACCTTCCGGAAGAGGTACCCACTCCTTGCACAGTATCTCCCATGACAAGGGAAAAACTCATCCAAGACATGAATTAGTTCTGCATATGCCTCTTTATTTTTGGCAGCACCATCTTTAGGGGGTACATCCTTCAGTAAAACAGTGCTCTTCAAATCAGCAAACATAATGGGCCAAAAATGTAGTTTCCCACAGTTCATAATTATTTTCATCTTCATCCAGGCATAAAAAATTTAATTGGCTTCCAAACTCCTTTCTGTGCCCCTAACCTGTTGGAGATGCCATCTTTAAATGGCTACGAACTCCAGTAACAAACAGATGAAAAAATATGCAGCCTTCAATTACATTTAACCTGAATGCATTGCTCCCTATAGTAACCTGTGGCCTTTTATTTGCAATTGTTTCCATCTGTACCGATCTACACCCACAGCAGGAAGTCAACAAGAGCATCATCAAAAATATTCAACATGCCTACATGCAAAGCTACGCACTGTTCAATATATCTGGATTGTTTTGTGCACATTATTGTTGAGTTCAGAAAACATCAGGTTTTAGTAGAAAATCCACAGTAAGGATTAAAGTTTGCAGGAATGATACTGATTATTTAAATAAGTGACTTGGGAGTAGAAGTAAGGAAACTCTGAAAATGTTGTTGTGAAGGTAACTCTATAATTGTATAACGACAAAGCTTTTCTTCTTTTTTCAGTTTCCTCCCTTAAACAAAGATTTATAGAGAAATGTTAAGACTGGAAGTGACGGCTGTTTGAGTGCAGAGAAAAACCTGAGAAACTGAAGTAATAACGAGAAGTTAAAGCTTAAGGTTTTTTTGGTTCTGCAGGAGGTTCATATTGAGAACAGGCACTGATGCCCTCTATGGTAAAAGATAAATATGTGTATTTTCCAGGATCTTTTTGGTACTTTCAGATTTTTTGATCTAGCATTGATAAAGGCTGCTGTGCAATTAAAAATAATCAACTTTTATCTTATTTAGTTAATGGCTCTTAGCTCTGTGTTAAAACACCCTTCATGAGATGACTTTATGCAGTGGTGAGAAAGAGCTGACTTCCTCTTTACAAACCATGAAGGATGAAGACGCCTTTAAATAACACATCTAGTAACAGAGAAGGCTGCTGTTTATTCTGCTGCTGATCAACTGATCTGAACAGATCAACTGGTTTGAAAACTAAACTGTTTTTTGTTTTATTGAAGAAATTTTGGTGAGTTCACATTTCTGACTCTGATTATTTAACCAAACATTTCAACAGGCTTGTAATTATTTAAGTTCAAATA
>NW_015152008.1:65646-69238 GCF_000732505.1 Cyprinodon variegatus | reverse complement strand
ATGAAATGTATAACAACCAAAAGGTAACGTGTAGTGTAGTTGTCATAAAAAGACAAGAGTCAAATAGATAGATTTACTGTAAAACTGAAAATCAATAATTACATCTATGAGAAGCTTTAAATCATTTTTTTTCTAACTTAATCAAAGAGTTGCATTTAAACCATTCCTTGATGCATGGTAAAAAATAAATAAATTACAAAAACCTAGAATTTTGGTTTCAGGAGTGCACTTTTTTGTCCTGAGTGGAAAAGGGCAGTTGCCCTCTCTATCACCATCTAGTGTCTATCTGTGCAAGTCGCAGCTCACCAAGACCATCAAACCGAATTTCTCTCCACACTTCCTTGTCAGTGTTTATCATCCGCCCTGCATCCTGCTTAAAACCAGTTTCTGTTATGCCTGATGATGTCTGATGATGTGCTGCACCGAGGCTCGGACTGTCAACGATTTTCGGCCCTGGCATTTTTCCATCTACACCAGCCCACTTATGGACCCCCCACTGAAGCCCATCCACTGGAATGCAAATATAACCCAAGCAACATCCGCAGCATCCTTATTATGTCCTTTAAAAAAAAAAAGTCTAAATGAAGGAAAACACAATCATATTTCCCCCTCCAAACATGCAAAGCTCAAAAAGAAAATGTAAATAAAAGAAAAACATAAATCATATTTTTCCCCTGTGCAACATTAGTCTTTAGATGCAAAACCCCATCATGCACCGCAACGTATTTTTGCAAAATATTCAAACATGAATTCACCAAATTATAAGATGAACATTGTAGTTTGGTTTAAAGAAAGCACTTTAGTTTTATTATACTTTAATTTGTTGCAAGGATTTTACAGTTGAAGAAATTGAAATTTACACCAACCGTCACAAGGATGTGCATGACAAGGAAGGGCTACCGTATATATACTGCATGCATCATTTAGGTCGTTAACATTGTATTACTTCTTGAGCTCCTTGAGTTATTTACTGTCACAAGTAGGTGCTTCAGCCAGAGAGTAAGTATGATTTAGGTATAACAGATTACCAGTCCGAGCCTGGCTGCACCTGTGAGATGAGTGCACCTGCAGGTAATGAGCAACAGATTATCCAAATGCCCAATACCTGACACAAATCTTATTATATTGCAAACATCAATAAAATCAAAAAAGTAATATTTATTCATAAACGTTAGAATTATTTTCATTTTAAATGTTTTATTCTGGGTACTGTGGAAGTGCATTATATTTTGGAGTATGAAACTAGAAACAAAAACTTCAAGGCTCAAAGTGACCAACAGCTCTAGGGTGTAAATGACAGCTCCGCCTGTTTTTAGGTTGGTATTTTCATATTTTGTGATATCATAGGTAAATAAAGCTAAGAAAAGAGGAAGAAGGAGTTATACTTAGAAAATGGCTCTGAGTTGTGAGTTAAAGTGCACTTCATGAGATTACTTGTTATTTTTCAAACAATCAGATAGACTTCCTCCTCACAGAGCAAAGAGGATGGGGACTCCTTTAAATAACACATCTAGTAACAGAGAAGGCTGCCATTTATTCTGCTGCTGATCATCTGATCTGAACAGATCAACTGGTTTGAAAACTAAACTGTTTTTGTTTTACTGTAAATGCAAAATTTCTGGTAAGTCTACATTCCTGACTCTGGTTATTTAACAAATACTTCAACATGCTTTGACGTCTATATGTAAATAATTACGGTCAATGTGAAGCTTTTTGCTATGAACTAAATATCTAATTTTAGACCTACTGTTATAAATGAGCTAAATGTTTGTTTTTTAGAGTCTGAATCTGATGGCAGCTCTGTCTGAGAACCTGCTGACAGTCAACATGTTACTGAGTGTCTTCTTTCTTCCAGGTGAGCTGTTTGTTCACTTCCTCTTTTAAAGACAATAAATTAATCATTTCTATTCTGAAATATTAGATGTTGATCTTATTTAAAGGCTCCACATGTTACAAGCTGCAGCTGAACAGGAGTTTGTCGATCATGAAGTTTCTCCAGACAGATTTTGCTCCACATCATGTTCATCATTCGTCTGTTTCTACAGGTACTTTGGCTGATTGTACAAAATCAGGCATCAGAATCACTACACCGAAAAAGATCAAAGCTCTGAGTGGATCTTGTTTGGAAATCCCATGCAGCTTTGATACAGAAAATAAATTATTTGACAGCAGCAAAACTATCCATGGAGTTTGGATGAAGCAAAAAATTAATGGCAATCCAAGTCCTGTTATTTTCCACAGCAGTGGGTCAGTTAACACCTATCCACTGACGATTACTGGAAACCTGAGAGAGAAAAACTGCACCACTCTGTTTCCTGATGTAAAGACCAGTTATACAGACAGATACTTCTTCAGGGTTGAGAACGAGAAGTTTAAAGCAACAGCCTGTGAAGATCCTCTTAATATAACAGTTAAAGGTAAGAGAGCTTCAGTATTAGCGTTTTGTGAAAGTAATGTTCAGAAAAATTACCTTTTTGTTTTGTTTTGTTTTGTTTTTTGGGGGGGGGGCATTTGATCAAAATTGTCACTTTAAAGAGTAATTTAAAAAACAATTACCGAAGTTAAGAGGACTCTGGCAACCAGCGGAGCTCTGAGGTTAACAGCAGCCAATGCTAACCACAGCCCGTCTGCAGCGGCCCTCTCTCGGCATAGTTGTGTGTGAAGGACCGCTGGCTCAGATTGCGATTTTTGACTCAGCTGTGGAATCAGTTTCCGAATGATTAGACTTGGGGTTTTTCATTGAAACATGAGTAGAAAGAGGCTCTACACTCATTCATTTTTGAGAAGGACGTATTCACCCTTTTACCAACAGGCTGTTTGTTTACACTCCCCCACCAGCTTTCTGTCACATTTACTACGTCACAGTCAGTTACGCTCATTGGTCAGAGCGTTGGCCAATAGGCACAGACATGGTTTGAAAAACAATGGGTTGTTCTCATCAACAATCTTCCGATGTGAAATTCAAGACTAAATTACACATTTAATCTCACATTTAGTCTGGTTTATCAGGCTATTTGTTTGGGGGATTAGGACTTCTTCCATAGAAGTCTAATTGGCTGCTTTCCAGTAAGCAACACAATACACTTTCTTCCTGCTTTTCTTTTCTTATTGTCAATGAAAATGGTGGAAATAACTTCCACAAATTTAACAAAAAATAAAATAAATGAAATGAAAAGATATTTTGAGTATGAATGAAGGGACAATTGTTCTTTTTATAAAAATGTTACATGAGTGACAGAGTTTTATTGGGGGAAGCTGTTGTCTATTGGTTCTTTGAAGCTTATGCTTTCACACCTTTTTCTTTAGCTGGAAATAACTTTTGTGGTCTATGTCTGGAAACAAAGTTGGTTTAAAATTAAAACAACATTGTCTGTTCCTAATGATTTGTTTTTATTGGTAAAATGTTTGTCTGATCTAAACTTCCAGATTCTCCCTGGAGTCCCAGCATTAATATCCCTGTTGGTGATCTGAAGGAGCATGAGTCTGTCACTGTAAGCTGCTCAGCTGTGACTCCCTGTCCACACTCACCTCCTGAACTCACCTGGAATCTCCAACAAGACTCTGAGAGACAAACAGAGAAAAACACAGATGG
>NW_015152008.1:62402-64576 GCF_000732505.1 Cyprinodon variegatus | reverse complement strand
GTCCACAGGAGCTGATTCACTGCTGCTGTGTGAAAGATAGAATTGCTTTCTTTATTGAGGGGATTGAGAGGAAAGTTAGATAGAAAGAAAAAACGTTTTGTTAAATCTTCCTATTTTCACCCTAAACAGTTTTATTGGCAGTAAAATAACTTCAATACAGCAAAAGCATGTTTTTTCATAGTCTTTTTTCCACAGAACACAGAAGAAGCAGATGATGTCAACAGAGTGATGGAGGTTCAGGCATCATGAACCTCAAGGAGACAAGGAGGAGGTCTGGTCCACAGTCAAAGGGTCTCCGTTCTTCATCCATCAATCCAATGAAACTTCAAGGTTACAGCAGGAACTGGTGTCTGTCTGCAGCCGTCATCAGGCCAGAAGAGGAGGCCCACCTGGACAGCTCACCAGTTCATCACAGGACCAACCATTGGGTCATGAAGTCATTAATTATTGCTTTATGTTAACTTTCACTATGCATGTGTTAAAAAAATAAAATGCAATATTTTAGTGGACCATTCAATAAATTGCTGTAAATAATGCTTGATTAGCAGAACTAGAATTATGTTTTTAACGTTACAATAGTTTTGATAGTTTTACCTGATATGGAAATTTTAAAAATGCCTAATATAAAACCTTTCAATAGATTATTTCTAAACAAATTAGTTTTTAACATTGACTTAAAATAACTCAGGCTTTCAGTTGTTTTGCCGTCTTCTGGAAGTTTGTTCAGGACAAGTGAAGCATAGGAACTAAATCCTTCTTCTCCATGTTTGGTTGTAGTCTTGGTGAACAGAGTAGGATCGAACTATCAACTGGTTTTCCTTAGATAGAAATCTTTAAATCAATTTGACTGTATAATCTGGTGAACTGTAAAGTGCTTGAGATGACATGTGTTGTGAGTTGGCGCTATATATAAATAAACGGAATTAGAAGACCTGAGTGGTGTGAGAAGTTGATACACTGACAACAAATCTTATGTACATGTTGTCCGATGACAGTGTCTAACTTCACTTCTCCTGTTAATATGGCAAAGCTCTCCGGAGCTTCCGGGACTAGGCTGCACAGGGTAAATATCAGCCAAAGATCTGTCAGTCTGGGTCACTGCTGCTGCGAGCCACTTTTATACACAGCAAGCAAATCTTTTACAAGGTGGGCGGTGGGAAAGAAGGAGAAAACCATGAGAAAAAGTAAGCAGAGAAAGTGTGGACTGTCAGAAGAACTGCGGTGAACTGGTGACAGAAAAGTGAAATGGCGTGCTCAAAGATGACCCTGCACATTTTGAGCATGTTTGGGTCAACCTGCTGCTGTGATGCAGGATTCTCCATCATGAACATGATCAAAAATAAATATGGATCCAGGCTCAAAATGAGCACCTTCATATGTGATTTAGAATGGCTTGTCGACATTTAAACCCACGTTTAAAGCCTTGCAGGGCAGCATAAAGCCCACTGCTCTCCTTAAGCCATAAAAAGAAGGAAAAGAAATAACAAACGGGTAGTTCAGGTGTTTTGTAAAATATGTGAATCAGGAATATATACCAAACTGAACAATTGTTTTTCTCTACTTCAAAAAAAAACTTTAGGTTTTAAAATGGAAAATGTTCCAATTTTTTTCTTTTTTTTCGATTAAAAAAATTCAATGTATAACATAGATGCATAAACACCTCATTTTATTTCAGTGTTAAATTCTGTTTAAAGTAACAGACTACAATTAAAAATGTCTCTGGACCTTTAATGGTTGTTATTTTTCTTTATTTGGACCCCACTGAGTTATAATTGGTTACCATTGATTTATAGACCAACAGAAGGATTTTAAAGTCTATTCTCTGAGCTACAGGGAGCCAGTGGAAGGACTTCAGAGCAATTTCCCAAAGGGGTCCATTTCACGAAGCAGGTTTAACAATTTCAGATTCAAATCTGCAACTCTAAATTGATCAAGCCTAAAGTCGGGAACTTGAGTGTTCGTCTTCATGACGGCTGCTATCAAATACTTCAATTAATTTTAACTAGGTCCATTTAGAGTTAAGCGCGTGTGCAACAAGTATCAAAATCCATTATCAGTGGAGCACCAATTTGACTGGTCAACATGACGACAGGAAACAGGAAGTGCTTATTTCACCTCACTGGAACTAGAATTTTAATGCAGAAATGCAAAATATTCAAATAAAAAAAGGAAAA
>NW_015152008.1:59482-61517 GCF_000732505.1 Cyprinodon variegatus | reverse complement strand
AACAAACTCATGAAGACACTGTTGCAGTCATCATTTCTACTAGAGACATATGCATGAATACATTTCTCTAGATCCTGTTCTTTAATTGATCGCTGGTAGTGGCCAAGATGTGTGATTCAAATCCTCTTTGAGAACTAATCAGTTAATCATATTCTTTTATTGTTGTACACTGTTAAGAAACAGACATGACAGCAACCATGACTGTCCTCCTTCAACAGCTGATACAGCATTAATTTGCTGTTAGGACACAGAGTAATCCTTATGTTCAATACTCCCTCGATTTGTTGTCACCACATGCTTAGTTCTTTACTTCTGATTTAAAAGAGAGAAATAAATGAACCTTCTAAATTATTAACAACTTAGAAAATTTTGGATGACAGGTAATATCTTAAACAGGCTTTCCTTAAAATAAAATAAAATAAATGTCTTTTCTCCGGCCTAAAGTAAATTAACCCATTAATGAATATTCTTATGCAGAAAAAGCAGAATTTTGAATGCTTACTAATAAGCTATCTAAAGAATGAATGTAAACAGCCCCAATGATTCTCCATGGCTGACAGGCACACTTTTTTAAACTAATCAGCTGCTTTGGTGCCACCTATAGGATATTGTGTACAACAGTTAATTATGTTAAATTATTGTTCATATCCCAGAAAATAATGACTTATATCATATTAGCTATGCTCTAATCACCAGGCCATCCCTCCCACAGAGAGAAAAAAATATGAGCAGTTAATTCCTCTCTAGGTCTGCATGTAAAATAATGTACAATAATATCTATATATTATGATTAATGATTGACTTATGATTATTATGAATAATAATAATCAGTGAAAAACTGCCTAACTACAGTAGCAGCCATTCAAAATGGCCCTTCCTAGTCAAATGCCAGCTAAATGGCAGCCCGCTTCCCTCCAACTCCCAGGGAAATACCCTCCAATTTCCAGCCACTGGAGTGACCCCCTCTTGCATATTTTTTTACTCTGACTCCACCCTTTCACTGAATTACAGGGTCTGGCCAGGTCATTACACTTCTATTTATATCTTAATGTCCACAAATCATGAGAAAAATAATATTTTAATGCAAATATTGATGTTTAAAAATGAGTTTTTGGAGACCAGCTAAGGACGAGCCAAGGGTCCCTAGCACCAGGTCACAGTGAACTTGGTTGTAGCTTTTAAGACTGACCAGCATTCTACTCTTCAAAGCTAAAAGGGGGATATGTTACAGATCAGAATTACAGCCACCATGTTAGAGATTGGGTTACAGCTGTGTTTGATGCAGTCCATCCCTCTGACATCACATCCTGAATCGCACCCCCTGGTCACCTCTAAAACAACCAGGACCCCCTTTATCTTCCACTTCCACTGGACCTCGGTCTGATGTAAGAAGAAACCCAACACCCTAGCTCAATATCGCATTACATGCGGTACATTCTCTAGAAAAAAGAACTGCATACCCCTTCAAAGAAGCTTTGAGATCAAAACACATGAGTCGATTGAATAAGACAGCATCCATTTTTTGGCAGATGATAAACAACTTTTAGATGCAATACCGCCACTTACCAGAATGGAGTATGGGCTGGGAAGGGCCTTCTATATCTAACTTACCTTTAGATTTCAGCCACTAAATTCTTCATTAGCAAATAGAGCAAAAAGTGGCATATGCCAGTCAAAAATGGCATATGCCAGCTGGAGACCTGCTTACGGCGCTTGGAAATCGTGATACTTATTTTCAGTAGTGTTTAGTGTCTGCATAGGTATTACCTATAATAATACTACCATTGTATTTTAAACCATGGTCTTTTGTGTTTTTTTATGTGTTTATCACTTAAGCTGGATTCATGCTTCTTTCAAAAAGATCTGAATGAACAAAGAAGAGATAGTAAGAGAAGGGATAGTAAAGTTGAATGCCTTATGTCAAAATGGGTGATTTATGATTTATATTAATTATTTATGACATTATTATTTTATAGGTTTATGTTCACAGCCTAGCAAAGGTTTATGTTGTCCTCTCTGAATATATGTCACACTT
>NW_015152008.1:54474-56402 GCF_000732505.1 Cyprinodon variegatus | reverse complement strand
TGTGTGATTATCCCATTTGTTCTAAAGTCTCTCTTCTTCTTGAGACATAGAGAAATTTCTATGTCTCAATCCCATGGATCGGGTTTGTATGATTAACTAAGAGCCTCAGGGTGGATGACCTTGCTCACCATTGCCTTATTACTTGCAGTCATAAATATCTACCATAAATATGCGTCTTGCTCAAAAGTTCATCAGGCAGTTTTCCAAGGTTCCAGGATTCCAATATATCTTTTAGTTTATTTGAGTGGGTATATATGACAATTTGCAGATGAACTAAGATTTACATTTAAAATATGAAAAAACCTACCTCTGTTATCTTATTTCAAGTGCATAATATGTAATAAGCTTATTCTAAGGTTAAAAATTGTTTATTAATGGTAATTTTATGAATTGCGATAATTTGGCCTTATGTTTTGGGATATTCTGTTATGATCGGGGCGTTAATGACTGGCTTAATTACTCCTTTTATTCACCTTAATTCATGCGTTACTTTAGTGGTTCTGATTACCTGATCCTGACCTGTTCTGCCTCTCAACCAATGGCTCAGTGGGTAAGACGGCAGACCAGAAAATCAAAAACTAAGTCTAAGTGACGCTGGACACACCCTCCCCACTCCCCCTACCCGCTCAAGAAAATAATCTGCCTCGGATGACTGGTAGCAGGCAGCTTAAATAGAGGCAGGATCAGATGAGCAGGAATGAGAAACCGGGCAGAGTTAACCAGGTGAATGAAATTAGTAATTAGGCCAGTCATCAGCGCCAAGATATTGAAAGATGAAATGTATAACAACCAAAAGGTAACGTGTAGTGTAGTTGTCATAAAAAGACAAGAGTCAAATAGATAGATTTACTGTAAAACTGAAAATCAATAACTACATCTATGCAAAGCTTTAAATTATTTTTTTCTAACTTAATCAAAGAGTTGCATTTAAACCATTCCTTGATGCATGGTAAAAAATCAAAAAAATAAATAAATTTTGGTTTCAGGAGTGCACTTTTTTGTCCAGAGTGGAAAAGGGCAGTTGCCCTCTCTATCACCATCTAGTGTCTATCTGTGCAAGTCGCAGCTCACCAAGACCATCAAACCGAATTTCTCTCCGCACTTCCTTGTCAGTGTTTATCATCCGCCCTGCATCCTGCTTAAAACCAGTTCCTGTTACGTCTGATGATGTCTGATGATGTGCTGCACCCAGATTTGGACTGTCAACGATTTTCGGCCCTGGAGTTTTTCCATCTACACCGGTCCACTTATGGACCCCCCACTGAAGCCCATCCACTGGAATGCAAATATAACCCAAGCAACATCCGCAGCATCCTTATTCCCACAGATGTCCTTTAAAAAAAAAATCTAAATGAAGGAAAACACAATCATATTTCCCCCTCCAAAAATGCAAAGCTCAAAAAGAAAATGTAAATACCGTAAAAGAAAAACATAAATCATATTTTTCCCCTGTGCAACATTACCCTTCAGATGCAAAACCCCATCATGCACCGCAACGTATTTTTGCAAAATATTCAAACATGAATTCACCAAATTCGAAGATGAACATTGTTGTTTGGTTTAAAATAAGCACTTTAGTTTTATTATAATTTAATTTGTTGCAAGGATTTTACAGTTGAAGAAATTGAAATTTACACCAACCGTCACAAGGATGTGCATGACAAGGAAGGGCTATATATACTGCATAAATCATTTAGGTCATTAACATTGTATTACTTCTTGAGCTTCTTGAGTTATTTACTGTCACAAGTAGGTGCTTCAGCCAGAGAGTAAGTATGATTTAGGTATAACAGATTACCAGTCCGAGCCTGGCTGCACCTGTGAGATGAGTGCACCTGCAGGTAATGAGCAACAGATTATCCAAATGCCCAATACCTGACACAAATCTTATTATATTGCAAACATCAATAAAATCAAAAAAGTAATAT
>NW_015152008.1:50827-53695 GCF_000732505.1 Cyprinodon variegatus | reverse complement strand
TTTGGATGAAGCAAAAAAATTATGGCAATCCAAGTCCTGTTATTTTCCACAGCAGTGGGTCAGTTAAAACCTATCCATTGAATATTACTGGAAACCTGAGAGAGAAAAACTGCACCACTCTGTTTCCTGATGTAAAGACCAGTTATACAGGCAGATACTTCTTCAGGGTTGAGAACGAGCCGTTCAAAGCAACAGCCTGTAAAGATCCTCTTAATATAACAGTTAAAGGTAAGAGAAGCTTCAGTGTTATCGTTTTGTTACAGTAGTGTTCAGCAAAATTAACTCTGTTTTTACCTTTTTGTTTTGGAAGGTGGTGGCATTTGATAAAAAATTTCACTTCAGCATTTTAGACTTAGACTTAGATTTTTTTTGTCATTTTGTTTACACAAGTGTAAAACAAAAAAAAATTTAATTTGGAACAGCTCTGGACAATTTCATCTTGTTTTAAAGTGCAGCCTTGAAAAATAGTAAAAAAAAAAATATATATATATAAACAGTAATATAAACATATGACTGTAAATTTACAGTTCTAACTTTTTTAAAATGATAAAATGTAATAAATATAATAAAATACATTCGAATAACCTATTATACAAAACATTCAGCAGTGTAATGGTGGTGGGGAAGAAACTGTTATGGATCTTCTGGACCTGCATCGGATGGTTCGAAATCTCTTCCAGAGGGCAGCAGGGAGAACAGTCCATGGTGGGGGTGTGATGGGTCATTTATGATATTACGGGCTTGGGACACGCAGCGCTGGGATGAAATGTCTTTTATGAGGGAAGAGGAGCTCCAATGATCTTCTCTGCTGTTCTCAACACTCTCCTTACTTTCTTTCCCGTCTGAGGCGCTGCAGCCTCCACACCACACAGTGAGACAGCTGGTCAGAACGCTCTCTATGGGGCTTCTGTAGAAGGTGGTGAGGATGGGTGGGGGCAGGTGGGCTCTGCTCATCCTCTGCAGGAGGTATAAGCACTTTTGTGCCCTTTTGACCAGTGAGGTGGTGTTTATAGTCCAGGTGAGGGTGTCTGTGATGTTCACTCCCAGGAATTTGGTGCTGCTGACCACCTCTACAGCTGAACAGTGGAGCATGTTTGGGCCAGTTCTTCCTGAAATCATCCAAGATGATCTCCTTCATCTTCTCCACGTTCAGGATCAGGCTGTTATCTTTGCACCAGTTCACCCAGACTTAGGTCTGTTGGTGAGAAAGTCTAGCAGCCAATTGTGGAGGGGTGTATTGAATCCCAGCTGTTCCAGTTTGCCCATCAGATGTTGTGGGATGATGGTGTTGAAAGCTGAACTGAAGTTCAGGAACAGCATCCGAACGTGGGTTCTCAGGTGGAGAGCAGCAGAGAGTGGTTGTGTCGGTAGGCAAACTGGAACGGGTCAAATGTTGGTGGCAAACTGGAGACAATGTGTTCTTTAACCAGCCTGTTGAAGCTCTTCATCATGATAGGAGTCAGTGCAACAGGCTGAAAATCATTGCATTTGGTGACCTGAGGCTTCTTTGGGACTGGAATGATGGTGGCAGACTTGAAGCATGCTGGCAGTACGGATTGGTGTTAAAAATATCTATAAGAAACACCAGCCAGCTGATGTGCACACCCCTTATACACCCACCCAGGTATGTTATCAGGCCATGGGTCCTTCCTTGGGTTGACTCTCCTCAGTTTTCCTCAGTTCAGCTACCTCCAGGTTTAGTGTCTCCTCCCCCTGGTGTGGAACGGCTTTCACTGCTGGAGTGTTGTTTAGTGCCTCAAACCTTCTATAGAAGTTGTTCAGTTTATTTAGGAAGTCAGTGTTTGCTGCATCTAACGGGGAGGAGGGTGTGTTGTAGTCTGTGATCATCAGAACGCCTTTCCACATCCTTCTGGTGTTGCTGTCATCGTGGAAAAGATCCTGGATATTCTAGCTGTGGTTCTGCTTCGCTGATCGGATGACCCGGTTTAACTTGGCACGCGATGTTCTCAGTGCGTCTTTATCACCAGACTTTCNAGACGATGTGTTTTTTTAACCAGCCTGTTGAAGCACTTCATCATGATTGGAGTCAGTGCGACAGGCCGGTAGTCATTGCGTGAGTTGACCTGAGGCTTCTTTGGGACTGGAATGATGGTGGCAGGCTTGAAGCATGCTGGCACTATGGATCAGTCCAGCGAAGTGTTAAAAATGACACCAGCCAGTTTATCTGCACACTTCTTATACCCCGACCAAGGTATGTTATCAGGCCCTGGGGCCTTCCTTGGGTTGACGCTCCTCAGTTTTCCTCACTTCAGCTACTTCCAGGTTTAGTGTTTCCTCCCCCTGGTGTGGAACGGCTTTCTCCGCTGGAGTTCTGTTTAGTTCCTCAATTCCTTCCAAAGAAGTTGTTCAGTTCATTTAGGAAGTCAGTGTTTGCTGCGTCTAACGGGGGGGAGGGTGTGTTGTAGTCCGCGATCATCAGAACGGCTTTCCACATCCTCCTGGTGTTGCTGTCATCGTGGAAAAGATCCTGGATATTCTAGCTGTGGTTCTGCCTCGCCGATCGGATGACCCGGTTTAACTTGGCACGCGATGTTCTCAGTGCGTCTTTATCACCAGACTTTCATAAAAATAGTTTTTTTATGAAAAATGTGACATGAATGAGAGCAGGAGTTTTATTGTGGGAAGCTATTGTGTATTGGTTCTTTGGAGCTTATGCTCCCACACCTTTTCTTTTAGCTGGAAAGCACTTTTGTGATCTATGTCTGGAAACAAAGTTGGTTTAAAATTAAAACAGCCTTGTCTTTTCTTAATAATCTGTTTGTATTGGTAAAAGTTTGTTTTTTAATCTAAACTTCCAGATTCTCCTTGGAGTCCCAGCATTAATATCCCTGTTGGTGATCTGAAGGA
>NW_015152008.1:43885-48074 GCF_000732505.1 Cyprinodon variegatus | reverse complement strand
CAAGGTTTGGGCTTGCCAATAAAAAAGGTTAGACCAGCTTCTCCTTATAACCCAGCTGAGGCTTTGCCTTCCTTTATTCCTCAATGTTTCTCTTGTTTCTCTGCTCTCTTGTATTGTAGTTTTAAGAATATGCTTATTTTAACCTTATTGCTGGATTGTTATATATCAGTAGAGATTTGTCTCCTAAATATTTTGCTTTTCAGTGAGTTACTGTTATTACATCTTTTATAAACTTTTTTTTATCAGTTAGATCACATGTCTATGATTCTTTAATTATCTTCTCTTATATTCATCTTAGTTTCATTACTACTAATCCTATAATCCGTCTTCAATGCAGTGTTTTATTTATAAAAGGTTTGAGTCATATCACACTTTTTTTTAAAGAGTTCCTTTGTATCTTATCTGTGTTTTGATATGGTTCCTCCCTCTGAGTATTTTGGTCATTTATCAAAATAATTTCTGTCGTAAACAAAAACATTTATAGCAACATTTCCCCTTAATAACACACACATGTAAACAGGGTTGGCACCTGCCCAGTAGGTTGAGTTCTCTACTGATCTTATTGATATTACGGTACTCCTCTGTGTGGCAGTGACAGTGTTCTAGGCTTGTGTCAACCTGGGGCTGTTACAACGTTTTATCTGCTTGTGTGTACTGAGTTTTTGGAAACCCTATTCTCACATTTGCCACAACTCTACACCTCAAAATAAAAAATTCACATGTAACCACTTCACACACCAAGAGACAAGCATACACATGCAAAGACACATACATCGACCCATAAATATCCTTATAAAAAATAGCCCAAATGTTAGAGGTCTGTGCAAGCACAAGTACTCATTCCATTAATTTGGTCGGTCTACTTTAAAGGGGAACGCCGTTTTTTTACATTGGCTACTTGATTTTACGTTATTACATCATGTTCTACTCACCCATATGAGTTTTGTGTCATTTGGAGCCGTTCTGATAGGTTATATCCAAGTAACGTCTTCCTATGGGCAACTACTTGAAGGCCAAAACTAAACTGTTCATATTTTATTCTTTATGGTACGCCAGCATTCATAACATGTAGGCGAATCACTGTCCCTCAGACATCCGTGGTTATATTTTTTATATTTATATATTTTAAAAACAAAGCGGCGCGTGATGTCATCCGGAACATGATGTAATACCGTAAAATCAACGGCCCAATGTAAAAAAAAACAGCGTTCCCCTTTAAAGTCAGTCTTGATGTAATAAAGTCTGTGAAACAATAGTCAGTGGTGGAGGAAGTACTTAGCAGTAGTACTTAAGTAAAAGTATTGATACTTGTAGTCAAAGCTTACTCAGCTACAAGTAAAATTTACTTAGTCAATAATCTACTCAAGTTAAATTATTGAAGTACCCACTTTTGAAAACACCTAATTATTGAAGAGTACATGCATTAAAACGTATTTAAGTATTCAAAGATACAAAGTAAATTTTTAATTATCAGTACATTTCTGTCTAATTTTCGGAGTAATTTAAAAGTACCTTGTAACTTTCAGAAACCACCCAATGTATTAATGCATAGAACAGATCTGCTGCGAATTCTGAACCACCAGTGAAGAAGAAAAATGCAATAAAAAAATGCCACAAAAAATAAGGAAAGTTTCTTTGAATATTATTTTTTTATTTAAAAACAAACCAAAAAGAAAACAGGAGTTATCACCAAGTATCTACAACTCTGATCTGAGAAGTCATCGTACTGAACAATTTGACCACATGGCTACAACTAATGCATTAATAACATTATAAACTACTGATAATATCTGCCCTGAGGTTCTCACATTTGTGGAAAGCCATGCTCTCTAAAACAGAGATGTCCAAACTAAGTCCTAAGGGCTGCTATCTTACATGTTGAAATTGCATTTCAATAAAAAAAAACTAAAAAAAAACAGCAGATTATAAAGCTAAGCTGATTAAAAAGTAACAAGTAACTAGCAGCTTACTTAGAAAAATGTAGTGAAGTAGAAAATGCTATATTTGACTTTGAAATGTAGTTGAGTGAAAGTAAGTATTCTCAAAAACTGTATTCAAGTAGAGTAATCAAGTATATGTATTTTGCTACTTTCCACCACTGACAATAAGGATACTATTTTGATACTATTCTTCCTTGATATGTCTTTAATACCAAGACTGAAGGCCTAAAAACAGATAAGGAAATACTCAACTCAACTTCTACATTCACTGCTTTGCTTTTAATGATTGAACAGTTCATGGCGCCATCTTTTGGCAGCCAAGGGATGCTTTGGGTTTGCTCAGCGACTTTGTTTTGTCTTGCAAGTCAGTAAAAGTAGGAGGTCCACCCTTTCAATACAATCTTGAAACTAAGAGGGAAGGAATCAGTCTGAGCTCGGATTCCTACATCGACTATAAAAGTGACACGCAGTTCTAGTGCGCTGGAAGGAGATCAAAAGGAACAAGTGAAATTGCAGATGATTATATGATATAGAATTACAGGTACCAGAGAGGCAGCTGGTAAGACAGTAACCTTTTAAAATAGTACAGACTGTATGTTTACATTGTTGTGTTTAATATTTTCCCTGCTGATGACTGTATAGTCAGACATCTGAGCAGTTGTTGCTCAGTTACATCCATCTCAATCAATTTTGAGGCTTAATTATTACTCTACAAAGCTTGCTCTGGATTATAATTCTGACTAATTGTTACTTTAACCTTCTTTTTTGTTTTTTTTTTCAAGTGTTGGATTCTTATTCATCATATTTATGTTTATAGTAATAATGATTTGTATTTCATTTGGCTCCATAACACATTTTGCATAACTTTAATAATTAAAGTGAGTTCCTGCTAATAGCGTGTACTGAAAATTTATTATTTTTGTGGGTTTTTTTTATGATATCTTTGCAGTATTACTCAATATAAAGTTACAGAGAGTTTTGTGAGGTCATAACGATATATATAATGATATATTTATACCCACAAGACCGGAATAATGGCTCAGATTTGGGCTGGAATCCTGAAAGGAAAAGTCACCAGGAAAGGATCAGGAAAGGCCATTGTTTTATTCCTTCATATCCATGGGTGCCTGAAAAAATAAGAACACCCGACCTACAGGGCAGATAATAATGCAACTGCTTTTGGGGTTTACTTAATCATATTTAGATACTTTAACAAAAATGTTTATGTCATACCCTGCTAACATGAAACAATTGCGTTAAAATAACTTAATATGATTAAGTGAATGCCAAAAACTGTTGCATTATTTTTTAGGTGAAGCTAAATAACTGCTAAAACATCAATCTTTTGTCAGTTCAGTAGCATAACATCAGGGGACACGTCAGAGGAAATAACTTGTTAATTATGACAAGTTCCCACATTGTTCACACAGTGGCTGTTGTGGAAATGTTTATATAAAAGCTTACATTAGAAAAAAGCTGGAGGCAGAGCTTGAACAAAAATAGAATAACTCAACAGCAAGAATCCAGGCTAGCGAACATGTTAAATCTGTGCAAATTTAGACAAAAGAAGAACCCTGATGGATGCTGCAGTAGACTTTAGACAGGGTGTGTCGACCCTTAAGCAAGACGACTCTACACATAGAGCCAGTTTATAATGAAATGTTAAGATCACAGTATATTGATGTTTAGATGATCTAGTCATTCCTTATAAACATACTGGACTTAAATTTATTCATTACAGCGCCTGTAAAAGAATCACTTTTTATTGGTACCAGAGTGCAGAAAGCACACAAAGGTAATCTAATTTGTTGCATTTTATGAAAACCAGATATCCATTTCATTTCTGAATTATTCGCTACTGTTAATGTTTCACACATAAGTTCAATGATTTTTATTTTTTGGTGACAATTAGTCAAGTACAATATATCTCTTTAGAGGAGAGGGGCTTAACATTTTTCTACTTCTGAGTTGCCGAAGCAAAAAGGCAATATGTGCGTGGGAAAACAAGCAACTCTTGGCTGACTGTCTTTGCATTGAGTATTTTCCTGGTCAGGCAGAGGGTCACTTTATTCCTCCAGGTTGCATAAGGTAGCTTTAGACCAGGGGTGTCAAAGTGGTTCCAGAAAGGGCCGTGTGGCTGCAGGTTTTCTTTCCAACCATGCAATAGCACATCATCAAGTTAGTCCAATCTGAACATGATGGCTTGATGAGACGACTGGAGTCTGGTGTGCTATTGCTTGGCTGGAAAG
>NW_015152008.1:18241-43697 GCF_000732505.1 Cyprinodon variegatus | reverse complement strand
GTGAGGTTCCGCACGCAACAAAAGTGAGGCAATCTGCCGTCTCCACCCTAAAGCATGGATCGCTCTGTGGATTCCACCCCAAATCCACAGACTAAACACTAAGAACAAAGAAGGAGGCAGAGGCCTCTGGAGCCTAAAAGCCACCATTGAAGATGAAACATCCAAGCTCCAAGAATATAACAGGAAGATGGCCCCAAAGGATAAAGCCCTTGGCGAATGTCTCAGACGGTTAAAGCTAGAAATGAATGAACTAAAAGAAATATTATAGGAAGAAAGGCCCCTGCATGGGATGTACCACCAATAGATAGCTGAAGTGGTTGATATGACAAAATCTTACCAATTGCTAGAGAGGGCCGGACTGAAGGACATCACAGAAGCACTGGTCATGGCAGAACCGGAGCTACTTTGAGCACCGATACCTTAGAGGCCCAGATCTACCATATCAAGCAAGATCTCAGCTGCAGACAATGCAAACAGGCCACCGAAACGATCCACCATCTCACATTAAAGTGTTAGATACTAGCAGGAAAGGAATACATGGAATGCATTGCTGGTACAGAATAGCCTATAGAAAAATCTGTGCATTATATAAACTGGAAGCCCCAGGTCAAAATGTAAGCAACACACAATAGTGTTGGAGAATTAAACAGCTAAGATCCTGTGGGTCTTCCAGATACAAACAAACAAAAAGATTGTGCCACCCAGCCAGATATTATGATGATTGATAAGCAGCAGAGGACAATTGTAGTGATCAATATGGCCATCTGAAATGTTGGAAATAACAGGAAAGAAAAATCATGAGAAATACCAAGGGCTCAGGGAAGAACTAGAGCAAGCCTGGAAGGTGAAGGTAACTAAAGAGCCTGTGGAGCCCTCAGGGTAGTAATCCCCATACTGGAGAAGTTACTCCTGCAGATACTTTGAGAAGGATCAGACATCTCAGTTAAGAAGTGTGTAGTTCTAGGGACAGCTAAGATACCCTGAAGAACCCTCAAACTCCCAGGCCTCTGGTAGAGGACCTCAGCTTGAGATGAAGAAGAAACCCACCCAGGGCTAGAAGAACAAATAAAACAATTAGTTCAGTCTAAATTACAATCAACAATGTTGTGCTGTGATATTTACTGAATTGTATCCTGTAACTCCTTTGATGGAATCTGACACTTTCATCTTGTTTCCAGTCTGAAAGATGAAAACCCGTCAGAGTCTGATGGCAGCTCAGTCTAAGAACGTGTTGAAAGTCAACATGTTACTGAGTGTCTTCTTTCTTCCAGGTGAGATGTTTGTTCACTTCTTTTCATTTTGAGGATTGTGAAACTTCTCTACAGGCAGATTTTACCTCACTTTCACTTTATCATTTGTCTGTGTTTACAGGGGTTTTGGCTGGTAACTGTTATAAACGACCAGCCCTCTCCATCTCTTCCCCGAATAAGATTGAGGCTCTGACCGGATCTTGTTTACAAATCCCATGTAGATTTAATACAAAGGACAAAACACTTAATAACGACCCCATCTATGGAGTTTGGATGAAAAATAACCTCAAATTGTCCCTAAATCAGAAAATAGTTATTTTAAACAGCAGTAACTCGGTTAACATCCATCCATTGAAAATTATTGGAAACCTGAGAAAAAAAAACTGCACCACTTTATTTACTAACTTAAATACAAGTTATACAGACAAATACTTCTTCAGAGTTGAGAACGGGCCGTTTAGAGCTACAGCTTGTGATAACCCTCTTCAAATAACAGTTAAAGGTAAAAAATATATACTTAAATAAAATGTACAGATGTATATTGTAAAATTATTAACTTTCTATTATTACACTATATAAAGCAATTTAGACAAATTAACCTCATTTTATTCAAACAATATTTCTTACTTTGTGAATTATCTTCTTGCTTATAAAACTCAGATTGTCCTTGGAGTCCAAGCTTTAACATCCCACTTAAACTGAAGGAGCATCAGTCTGTCACTATAAGCTGCTCAGCTGTGACTCCCTGTCCACACTCACCTCCTGAACTCACCTGGAATCTCCAACAAGACTCTGAGAGACAAACAGAGAAAAACACAGATGGAACCTTTACAACTAAAATCCAGGAGACCATCACTCTGTCAGACACACATGATGGATACAACATCAGATGTTCTGCCAGATATCCTGTGAATGTAGGAAGCAAGACAGCACAGATAGAAGTGACTCTTAGTGTTTCATGTTAGTGATCCTGTCAGCACGTCATGGTTCAGCTGTTTCTAATCAATAAAGTTAATGTGTGTCCCATTTTCCTCAGATGCTCCTAAAGACACCTCAGCATCCATCAGTCCATCAGGTTTGGTGTCAGCAGGTAGCTGGGTGGAGCTGAGCTGCTCCAGCAGAGCCAAGCCTCCTGCCAGCTTCACCTGGTTCTGGAACAGCACAGATGGAGCCATTATTGTATCTGTGGGGCAGGTTTACAGCTTCTCTGTTACTGAGGGAGGAGAGTATTACTGTGAGGCTACAAATGATCTGGGGAATCAGAGATCAGCAGTGATTCATCTTGGCAATAAAGGTAGATATTTATGCATAGTTATTCTAAAGTTAGCTCAAATCCGTTACCATATCAAACCATACCCACTTTATTCATAAAGCACTTAAAAACAACCACAACTGCAAGAAACTGTTCAAATTTAAAAACTATACAAAAGAACAATAATAATATTATTTTTTGTCTGTTTGTTTGAGGTTTGCCAACTGGATTTATTTTCTGGGTGACCACTCTAGTTGGAGGAACTGTGATCCTCTGCCTGTTAGCTTTACTTTGGTGAGTATCAACATTTTTAGCATCTAAAATAACTAGCAAAAAGAAATGCAATTTAGTTCAAGAAAATAATTTGATGAACATTTACTTTTGTAATTTAATTTTATTCATTCACTGATTCGAGATAAGAGGTGCCTCATTGTCAAAGGCGTTGATGAACCATCTGGGAGTGAGGTGCTCTTTTTTGACTATATGGTATGATAACCAGGGAGTGTTGGCCTAGTGGTTAGAGCAGTACGCTTGTGCTCTGAGTAGGTTGCAAGTATCCGGTTTGATCCCCACAGCCTTCACTCTGTGTCTCTGGGCAAGACCCTTAGCCCCACGCTGCTCCCCAGGCGCTGCAAATGGCAGCCCACTGCTCCCCAAGGGGATGGCTTAAAGGCAGAGAATTAATTTTGCTGCACTGTACTTGTGAGAGTGCAATGAAAATAAAACGCTGGGGGGAAAAAAAACCTCCAGTGTAAGATCAATAAAGTTCAATTATTATTGTTGTTATTATTATTATTATTATTATTATTATTATTATTATTATTATTATTATTATTATTATTATATTGGAAACTAGGACTCATCCTAAAAGACTCTTTGGTCATATTTTGGTAATAAAATGTGATGAGCATATAAGGAAACATGTGAACAGCTTGTTTTAGCTTTATTTCATGGCACTGCTCAAAACATGTCAGCATGGGGTACAATATCTTGTCTGCTTGTCATACACAACAGAAAGCACATTAAATGATCCAAAACCATCATTAATCTGAATTATTTACCGAGAAACTCTTTTCCTATCTTTGCCAGACCTATAACTTCTTCTGATCTCCATCCAGGAAAGGTGGAGATATCTCATTCAGCAGCTTAGTATGGCAGGCACACAGCAGGGGATCTTTGTTCTCAGATGCTCTACTCTCCAAGTCTCATCAGTCATCTGAAAGTTTCCTGTAACTCATAGAGAACTGTTGCAGATTGGTCTATTTTTGGAGCCCTTTGGTTCAGAATTAGCCCCCAGGTCCACTAAGCCTTTGATCAGTCTGCAGGTCCTGCAAGGTCCTGGCCTTCTGTTGCAATCCTGAGAAGAGTTTCATAGCATAAACACAGAGTCTCAGTGAGTTGCTTGCTTTGTCCTAAAGCACAATGGTGGGCAGGACTCATGTTCCTGTAGGAGTGCCTTGTGAGGGGGCGGAGGGTAGCACAAGTTGGAAACTTCCTTAAGTTAACATAAGCATGTACATTGGTCCCCAATGTCCAACAAAAGTATCATGGTTTATGGCTAAACACTACCAAGAGAAGAACATCTAACAGAGGACAGTTAAAGAATCAACACTTGTCTTCAAAGAAGATGACATTATCAATGTTCCCTGACTACATAAGGTATGTAGTGAGGCAGAGGATGGCTTTTATGGCAGATAAGACCGCTGTTGTGGAGGTGCAAGTATAGCCTTATGTACCCTGCAAAACTAAGGATTACAACTTGGGTTGGAATGATAGAGGAGCTTCACTGACCCAGAGAAAGCTCCCATGATTGTCAAAGGACTTATGGCTGCATGATAGGTGTGGATTCTATNTATGGCTGCATGATAGGTGTGGATTCTATAATGAACTGGTATACTCCCCTTTATACTCCCCTAGATTAAGTTTAGATTAAGTTCTCCGTTTAAATAATGTTTCAGCTTTAAAAGCAAGTCCATCTTTTCTTTAATAATATCCACCACTCAGAAATGTCTTAACAAATGTAGTGGGCAGTCTAAGGCAGACCCTAAGAAGAAGTGCTCACTATCATAGATTTAGAGTGGTGTGTGAACAATATTTGAGTGGGTAGCACTGCTGCCTTGCAGCAAGAATGTTCTAGGTTCGATTCCCGGCCTGGGGTCTTTCTGCATGGAGTTTGCATATTCTCCCTGAGCATGTGTGGGTTCTCTGCGGGTACTCCGGCTTTCTGTGTGTCTCTGTGTTGCCATGCGATGGACTGGCGACCTGTCCAGGCTGTAACCCGCCTCTCGCCCGTAGACAGCTGGAAATAGGCACCACCACCTCTCGCGACCCCACTTGGGATAGGCTTGTTTAAAAAAGGATGTATGGATGGATGGATGGTTTTAGATCTTTGAGTACATCTCATAAAAAATAGAGGGAAACCAAAAGTGTTGCGTTATTCAATGTTAAATGGCTAGCAATTAGCATTTCCAAGTTATACAGAAAACAATTTAAATCTTCTCAAATACAACTCTGAGGCTTTAATGAAAGAGGGTTAAAGCACAAAAAGTACTTCTCATTTCTGAATTTCTAAGAGGGTGGATTAAACAATATCTGTTTCATGCTAATCTCTCCCCAAACAACAATATACTGAAGTCTATGCATTAATGCACTCTGAGGGTCATATAGTGGTGGAAATTAAAACTTCACGGAGAACTCCATCATTCTTCTTCCGCTTATTTGGGATCAGGTTGCAGTAGCAGCTTCAGTAGGGAGGCCCAGATGTCCTTCTCCCCAGCCACTTGACCCAGCTCATCCAGGGGACCCCCAAGGTGCTCCAAGGCCAGCTGAGAAACATAGTGCCTCCAGCGTGTCCTGGGTCTCCAGGGAGGTAACCAGGAGGCATCCTGACCAGATGCCTGAGCCACCTCAGCTGGCTCCTCTCGACATGGAAGAGCAGCGGCTCTTCTCTGAGTCCCCCCTGGATGACTGAGCTCCTCACCCTAACTCTAAGGGCGAGCCCAGGCACACTACAGAGAGATCTATCGATCTCCCATTCAATCTTCCCCTCATTCCTGAACAACACCCCAAGATACTTAAACTTCTCCACTAGGGGCAGTACATCCTCCCCAACCCAGAGAGGGCACTCTACCCAGTAGTGTACTGGTCCCTGGAGAAGTGGGTATACTTTCCCTCTTCTTTAATGCAGTCCAAGAACAGAACTGGGGTCGTGAGGGGTACTGGTGTTTATCTCCAGCTGTCTATGTCTGAGAGGCGGAGTCCACTCTGGACAGGTCATCAGTCCATCGCAGGGCAACACAGAGACAAACAACTATTCATGCACACACTCACACCTAAGGAAAATGTATAGAAGCCAATTAACCTCACAGTCATGTTTTAGACTCGGGAGGAAGCCAGAGTACCCGGAGAGAACCCACACATTCACAGGGAAAACATGCAAACTCCATGCAGAAAGACCCTAGGCCGAGAATCGAACCCGGAACCTTCTTGCTGCAAGGCAGCAGTGCTACTCACTGTACCTTTGGGCAGTCTAGTATTTACTGTATTTGTCATTCAATTTCTACCATTTGATCTCAGCAAGGAAGGATTATGAAATAACTCAGCACTGGCCTACAGACTAGTGAGAGACAATTATAGATTTTAAGTGACCTGTTCCTTATTGCTGAGCCAATCCACATAGAGGACACCTATTCTCTCACTTAGGAAGTCAGTAGTTTTTTGTATAAATTGTCTCTTTGAACAGCTTGTTTACAACAGTTAGTGTGGGCCACCATTAAAATGAACATAACTTAATCAGGAGCAGTTTGTTGGGATTACTGATTACACAGGCAGCCTTCATGGATATGAAATACTGATGAGGCGAACATTGTTTTTCCGTTATTTTTTAAACATTTACCTATTTGACATCCTTGTTCATATTTCAGCTTAGATTTAAATAAAAAAAATAAAACACTTCAAATCCAATTGGATAAATGGAAAAGTTGATAAACTCTTAAAATTGAAATAAAGACTATTTCAGTGTAACTCATTAGATATATACTATGCATATATGGATTTCATCATTCAAATTATTCAATAAAACTATATTTAACATAAAAATATCTAACTTAAAAAATGCAATTACAACATTAAAAGTGATATATCCTCCTAACCCAGTTCTGTCGACCCCTCACATGTTATTAACATTATTTATGAGGTACAACAATAAAAATGAGCTCGCCCACCTAGCCTAGGTAACATCTTTGGCTAAGGGCGAAGAGGCACCTTCTTCTTCACTGACAGCATCTTGTCCAACGGGGATGGGGGGGCAGAGTGGGCATCATTAGGCTTAATTGTAATGGGGTAACATTGCTGACATTAGCTGATTTGCTAGCTAATGTTAAAGGTACAATGGAGGATGTTCTTTCTCCAGGTGGATCATCAAAATAAGTGGTCCCACAAAATGTCAATCATTCTGGTGATATGTTTACGTAAAGCCATCCTACGTACAGTGGTAGGTCTGACATAGTGGGAAAATTGCAAATCTTCCTTTGGAAAGTAAGCTTGCATGAGCCATGCAAACAGCAACTTTTAAACAGAGTGTTCACAGGGAGAAATGGGCTTGTACATGCTCTTGCATGCGTTTAATAGGCGTTACCTCTCAGGAGCGGGTACAGATTTGTGCATGTGCAGTGGAGGCAGCAGATCTTTTCAAAAATTCATTAAAATTCTCCGCTATACCTTTAATTCACAAGGACGTTTGTGGTTAGAAAATAAAATTGTTGTTTGACTAACTCCCTTCAAATTATCAATTCTTTGTTAATCGTTAAGATTATACTAAACTTGTGTCAGGATTTGTTTGAGGGTTGAGGACCCAAAAGCAAAGTCAGGCAAGCAGAGGTGAATTTATGGTTGGTTCAATGAAGGGTAACTGAAAAAGCAAAGTCCAAACAAACAGACAACCAAGAATCCAAAATCCAAAATGAAAACAAAGTCCAAAAAACAAACAAGAAAACAGGAGTCCAAAATTAAAAACATGAAAAAATAAGAAGAAACAAACCAGAAAACCATGGAGACATCAGGGAATCAAAACTCAATGAGGGAGACTCAGAGAGACGAAGTAGGAGCATGTGAGACGAAGTTAGACAAGGACCCAGCAAAGAGGAACTGAACAGCAAGAGCATTTATAGGAGACAGAAACAAAGAGAGGGCTAATTAGCAAACTGGGAGCAGGTGTGCAGAGAGCAAGAGAGGAAAAGAGCTAGAGAAAAAGGAGAACAAAAGAGGGCATCAGAGGGCAACAAATTGAAACCGAGAAAACTGAAAATAACCAGAAAAACACAACAAAATAAGAATTAAACCCTTTAAATTAGAAAACAAACCAGTAAAGCAAAACTGGATACTCAAAAGGAAACAAAACAGAACCAAGACTGAAACAGTAACTAGGAATTAACCAGAGAACATAATGAAAATTAAACCATTTAAACTAGACAAAGAGTAAAGTAAAACTGGATACTGAAAAGAAAAAACATAACAGAACCAGAACTCTAACAAGTTGTAAATGTTATTTAATATATGAGCAATAATAACCTCAGCATGAACCACCCTTTTCTGCCTCCGATTGGCTCACTGGTCATCATGCCTACAGTTAACCAATGTAATCATTAATGGCGGTGAGTACTAGCCAATTAAAAGCAGAGTAGCGCAGCTTTCACCATTCTATGCAGACCACGCCCTGACCCCAGTCATACAGTGCCATAAGTACCTAATTTTAATCCTGCTCATCCACAATTCTTGTTTCAGATCTGCCTTGACTATCTTTAAGCTTGTCTTTTTGTGTTGTCAATTGAAACACAGCATAATAGGATTGTCTTTAATGTTTTTCAGGTTCATTAAGATCAAACAGAAAGTTTCTCGGCGGATGCACCTGTACGAGGTGTCAACAACTATCAGTAATGCAGGGAGTTCTCATATGTTGGTTTGTAAGGTATTTGCATGAAGAATAATACTCTTTTATTGTTTTTATGGTAATGTATTGTAAAGTAAGAGTTAAGTTACACATCACACAGTTGAACGTCATGATATCACACCATTGATCCCAGGGTGCATGGTTTATTATGAACAGGAGTATAAATCATGTTCCACAAAAGTCCACTTAGTTTTTCCATGTTAAGAATGTTATGTGTTTTTTTTTTAAATACCACCGAATCAGAAGATGTATTTTTCCACAGAATCAACCGGGTGCGGACGTTGATCTTCACGTGATAGCCAACAAATCAAATGAAAAACTCCATGATGGAAATATGAATTTCACTCAGAGCAGGCCTGAAGTTTCCTCCTTCTCGGTCCAGGACCAGGAACATCCGGAGACCAAGTGTGAACAGCTCACAGTGCTAACTAACAGTCCAGAGGATCTCCGCGCTGAAGAGGAAATTGCTGTGTTGTGAATAATCTTATCTCTGGAGACAGTGGTCTCTTAAAATACAGATGCTAATCTATATATACATATTTATATATTTTTTTTTTTTGCTAATGGTTAAAAAGAATGCTTAAGTATGTTTTGAGCATTTGCAAATTTGCACATGGTCAAATTTGATTGTTATGTTGCTATTATCATTGAAAGCAGATAATGTAAATAGCATATAGATGTGCAGTAAAAATCTTTGGTAACATTCAAATCAATTAAGTTTTATTTAATCCAACAATGAACAATTACCAATAAACACAACACATTTGATGTGATGATAGTGGAGTGCTTATTAAACCAAGTGGTGATGATAGGCTTATGTTGTCAAGGTAACCAATAGGTTAGCAGCTAACAACAGCAACAGGCCAGAAACAGACCATTGCAAGTCCAGGTCCAGGTATCTAGAAATGTCAGGCAAAGGGCCGCTGGAAGTAATTTTGAACACGGGTTGATTTTTTTGTTGTTGTTCTTATTTGGACAAAAGAACTATAAGCCTATAGGCCTATTTAAATAAATAATAAATAAATAATTACTTTACTTCTTTACTTCACATTAATCAGTTCTCAGGTGAATATATGCACTATTAATTAAACTTCTAATAAAATCATCTTCAGTGGCTTTACAGCAATTTGAAAAGCTGGCATTCCTGAAGGGGTTGTCTTTTCTTTTTCTTTTTCTTTTTTTTTTACAGTGTCCTTTCTGGTGATGTGGCAATAATAATAATTGTCTTGATGCCAAAACAAAAGTCCAACAGATTTTGCTTTCACAAGTGGAGCAGTACGGCTATCGCCATAGTGATCAGTTTGATTTATGCATATAAATAGCTGTATTATAATTAAAGATTATATGGACACAGCAATGTAAGTAAAACAGTAAAGAAAAGGAAGAGGAGATAAAAGGGAGATAACGATAAAACATTTTCGGTCTGCTTCATCACCTGTAAGGAGATATAAAAAGAACAGCACAACCAACGGATATAGTATAAGAGATACAATAAAGTAACACCTTAATATAATATAATATAATATAATATAATATAATATAATATAATAACTGAAGTATTAGTAGTATTATTTAATGGGGGTGGTCTTTCTTAAATTTGTCTCAAGGTCTCACTGCTTTCAGACAAACGAAACACAAAAGTTGATCTGTCTTTTCCACATAGTGCAACCACCGCCATCTAGCAAACCAAGAATGTGAGAACGTCTCATTACCACGGCGCCATGCTGGAAATTTTAAACTGGATGTTTCCTGAAAGGGCTTGTCTAATCCAACCACGCTAGGATGGGTTCACTGTACCGAGGCTTGGCCTAGTGGTGCAACTGCCATCAGAGGCGGACAGACAGTCTCCTCACTCTGGCTGCTCTCCGTTGTCATGGCTGTGGTACTAGTGTTCTTCTTCACTAGTGGTGGTTTTCCCAGAAAATCCAAAATGCGTTTCGATGCCATATTTCCTCCTTGTTTTTGTCATTAGACATGTAAATTTCCTAGTCTGCCACTAGCTTGCATGACATTGCTATGACAATGTAACTTCCGTAAACATGTGTTGATAAGGCCTCAAAATAATTACATTAAAATCCATAAACATGTAATAGTAAAAGTCTAAATCATTTCCCAAAATGTTCAAAAGAAATTTATAAATTCTACAAAGTATTTTTAATACATTTAAAAAAAAAAATTTCCCTCTCGCCACGCAATCCCATCACCCTCACTCCCCGAAGCCATGATCAGGCATGTCATAAAAATTACGTTGTGTCATAAAGTAGCTGTCCTTCACAAGACGCATGGGCGGCTTGCATGGGTCGAACCAGATTGACCCCTCTAAAAGCATCTTTCCCATCTTTCCTAGTTTGGACACAAACTTTAATCTTGCATCCATCTTCTCCTGCTTATTCTATTAATGTGAAAAACAATAATCATAACAACTAAGATACCAGAGGGCATCTTGCCACTCTTGTAGTACTTGTAGTGAGGAGCCACATCGCAAACAGCCACACAGAAGTCTGTCCACTCCTTTTTCTCTTTATTGGTCCTAAGAAACACTTGAATTAAAGGCATGAATCAGGGGCTTGACAAAATGTNATTAAAGGCATGAATCAGGGGCTTGACAAAATGTAAGGGTAAAGAATGTTGAAAAAAGGAATAGGAGCAGATACTGGACATGGCACTGGGTTTTGATATAACGCACTGTTGAATCATAACAAGGTAGTTGTGATGGATATCTGCTAAATTTAGTTTTGATTTTACTAATCTAATCAACGTTGAGATAGCATCCCTGAAATTAATGTTCAAATAATGCTGATTAGACTCAAAATAAGTGATGAACGCATTGAGTTCTAGGCACCAACTCAAATGCTTGGTGTTCACCGTCAATTTGACATTAAAATAATATTTCTCTCTTACAGGGGAAGTGTTAGTTTAGTGGTTAGAGCAGTGTGCTTGTGCTCTGAGAATGTTGCAAGTGCCTGGTTTGATTCACCACAGCCTGCACTTTGGGTCCCTGAGCAAAACACTTCACTGCTCCCCGGGCGCCGCACAATGGCAGCCCCCTGCTCCCCATGGGGATGGGTTAAATGCAGAGGTGATTGGTTATTGTCGACTTGGATGATGAGGTCAAGCATGAAAGATTAGCTGCAAAGATTTTATTTTAAGAAACACGTCTAACTTGTATATTCAATGCTGTGTGTTTGATACTGTCATAGTTCTGGTTCTGTTATGTTTTCTTTTCAGTTTTCGGTTTTTACTTCACTCCTTGTTTTCTTGTTTTAGTGGTTTAATACTTATTTTCTGGTTGTTTTCAGGTTTTTATTTGTTGCCCTCTGCTGCCCTCTTGTGTTCTCCTCTTTCTCTAGCTCTTTTTCCTTCTGCTCTGTTCACACCTGCTTCACACCTGCTCCCAATCTGCTCGTTAGTCTTCTCTTTGTTTCAGTCTCCCATAAATACACCCTCTGTTCAGTTCCTCCAACTCCGTCTTCCTCCTCGTGATAGTCTTCCCCCCTGATGTCTATGTTTTCTGGATGGTTTAACTTTTTTTTTGTTGGATTTATTGTTGGATTTTTGGATTCTTGCCTCAGTTGTTTGAAAACACTTAATTAAATCATCACGAAACCCACCTCTGCCTCCCTGCCTCTGCATTTGGGTCCTTAAACCTCAACCAAATCCTGACAGATACCTGAGATTATCTCATTGGTTTGGGTATTATTGCTACTCTCTCAAAAGAAATGTGTCTTTTATAATGGTTGGTCTTTAAAAACTGTCTCTGTTTGTCAAATATTAGTATAAGAATGATTTTAACAGCTGAACTCATTGTCTCCTTTGATGATTAAGAAGAGCAAGAGAAAGAAGAGCAGAACAACTGTTTGAACATTAAATATTATCTTTGTTGGAGTAACATATGTTCTTTTTTTATATCATATGCATTTTCTTTGTTTACTGAGAGAAAAACACTCAAGGTGGGGTTGAGAATATGCGGAAAATGAAAAATATTAAATTACTCAGCAGCATCCTAATATTTTAGATTTTATTTACATCAATATTTGATCAAATCTGGTAAAATTGTATCTGCTTTTATTAACTGAACAGAAAACCAACAACTGTCCTTGGGTAACATGACCCAAAATGCTTTAAGAGTGCATGTTCTTCTCCATCTGGTTAATGTCCCTCCTAAAGGCAACCGCTAGGTGGCAGCAGACTCACAGCTGTGATGCAGCGTTACTCTGTGGTTTAACTTTAATGAATTAAAAGTTTTTTTTAATGTAAAATGATTGCAATATATTTACCCAAATTTTAAAATATTTTTTTCTCACTTTTTGCATTATGTATTTTATAAATGATATCAGACATCAGAGTGAAACCAGTGTATTTTTTAGATTCATAAACTTTTTGGGCTTTTGCAATATTTAATAAACTGAAAAAACGACTTTGAGTTTATATTAGCTGTGAGGCATAATCTTCCTAATTGATGAAATAAAAAAATTATATATATATATATACATATGTATTGTAGTCATGAAAATAACAAATCAATGTAATAATGACATGAGATTCTTAAATTAACTGAGTTATATTCCAATATATATATATATATATATATATATATATATATATATATATATATATATATATATATTTTATATTTTATATTGTGAACTAACATATAAAACCGAACAAGCTCATCATTCGGTGTTTGAAAGAGAAAATGGAAACAAAAAAGTCCAACAAACAAAATGAAAACTTTCACAAGGCACCATTTATTTTTCAAGTCACTGTAAAAATGAACAAGTCACATATGAAGATTTTGTCTTTCATTGCACTGTCATATAAACTTTAAAAAAAAAACGCCTGATAATCTCTGAGGCGTTTATTGGTCCAACATTTAACAAACTGAGTGTAAACATCAGCTGAATTCCTATTTAATCACAATCATTACACAAGCGGCCGAGTGAAATATATATTTAAAGATCCTGGGTTCTTAAAATATCATTGTAGGGAACGAGTTAATCAAGATGAGCTTAATTCAGTAATAAAAAACATTTTAAGACACTAAGTGTGTCTTAAAATGTGTGTTAATGTTTTAAAGGTGTAAAAATTATTACTTAAAAAGCTATTTGGTCTAAAGCCTGTAAACTCTACAAGGCACTTCAAGGTCCCTGATTGGACGCCGGCGACATGCTGGCAGGTGTGTGTGGATGGAGGTAGAGATGTTTGGGTCCCTCTCAGAAATTAACCTTCAGCCTGAGTATTATAATTCAATGTTGGTGCTAACTGGGCACCGGTTGCTTTATTGTTGCAGCATTTGTAGTGTCTAAAATGTAGCTATTGTGTTTTTGGGGACAGCAGGGCTCACTGACTGTGTTCAAACGGACAGAGGAAGTTTGATCTTCTAATTTTTACCTGTTTGTGGTCAAGTAGCACAGAAAAACAAGTTTTGTTTAGATGTGTCAGACTTCTCTGCATATGTAAACCCAGTCAGTGGCTCTAACTGACCCTGATAACCTGTCTTCCCTGAGTGCCTCCCTTCTTCCAGATTAGCTTCCTATCCCTGGTTTTAAACGTGTCTAACTGTGGACTCTGTCCTCTAGCGCCTTTAGCTCAGCTTCCACCTGAGCAGGCAGGTCAGCTCCCACCTGCTGGGTGAAGTACGCTCTCAGCTCCTTGGTCTCCTTCTGCCAGAAAGGTTTGGGCACATCGAACAGGGCGCCCATATCCACCTTACTGCCCAAACCTTTAGTGTCGATGGCGCCGGTTTCTGGCAGCCAACCGACGTAGCTCTTTCTGGCCGCCTCGTCTTCCCGCTCTCTGCCGCAGCGCTTGAAGATCCACTCCAACACGCGGGCGTTTTCTCCAAACCCGGGCCAGAGGAAGGCTCCGGTTGCCGGGTCCTTCCTGAACCAGTTGACGTGGAAGATCTTAGGCAGGTGAGTGGGGGCCTTCCTGGTCTGCATGCTCAGCCAGTGAGCGAGGTAGTCTCCAAAGTTGTAGCCAAAGAACGGACGCATGGCGAAGGGGTCATGCATGATGACTTTACCTGGAGTAAAGGTACATTTTCATGAATTTAAAAGAGTTTCTAGTTAGAAATGTAAACCTCCAAATGTCTGAAGATGCCTACCTTTATGTTCTGCAGCTGCTGTGGCCTCTGACCTCATTGCAGCTCCAACAAACACTCCATGCTGCCAGCTGAAAGACTCATAGACCAGCGGGACTCCTGAAAGCAAAAATATAACGTCTTCTTTACTGCAGCTGTTTTTAAATGTTGTCCAAGTTACTAAATGTAACATAACTGTGGTAAGTTATTCGTTGTTTTGTTTTGTTTTTTATCAGGAAGACAGAAAACTATTATAACTGCTCTTAGTTTTAGAAAAAAAAACATTTCACTGAAGAATATTGATTTTGTGAGGAACTACTCCTGTACCCCATTATTTCTTTTTACAATATCATTTAGACATTACCCCTTATAGCTAATCAAGGTTTCTGGAAAAGTATTGTTATTGACCTATAACTATTTCCCAAGGCGAATAAATATGAGTTTATCATCAGAAATATAAGGAGCATGTCATTCAAAAGGGCAGAAATAAACTCGCCTTTAAAAGTCAGAAAAGAGAAGCAAAAAAACTACTTGTACAAGAGGTGTGCAGCCAGAGGCATGATAAAAAAAGAGCAGAGCTCATGATTTTCTTGCTATTTAAGATACTGGGAAGAATGGGACCAATTAGAGAACTGCAGCAAAGGATGAGATTATTAAGGGTTTAGATAATCACTGGGAAACATTAGATGCTATCAATCAGTGTCAGTGGGCATTTCATTTAAAAAGTCCCTCCTGGTAATAGGTTAAACTTTACTAGACCTTTAATAAGTTCACTGTTTAGGTAGAAAAAAGAGCAACAAACTGTCGATTTCAGTTTGATCTGAAATAACCTATAAATAGAGGAAATGAATCCCCTCCCCACTGTTAAGTGCAGAGGAGGATCTATGATGCTGTGGGCCTGATACTTTTCCAAATCCCACGGAGAAACGTGTATAAAGAAGAGGCGACACTTGGTGGACTCTTCTAGAGAACTGAAATTGTTGTTTTTTTGCATGATATCAGCCCAAGATGAAGCAGAATAGCAAAAACAAAAATATTTCATGGCCATCCCCATAACCTGACCTAAGTTTTATCAGCATTGACTAAAGAGAAAAACATGCAAGAGTTCAATTCAGAGACACCGTGCAAAGAGAAATGGTCAAAGATCCCTTTATCTATAGCTTCCGGCTTGTAAAATGTTATAGAAATCTGATCGTGTTTTATATGAGCGAGTACAAACCTTCAGGCCTTCTGCCTCCAAAGATGATGGCATCAATGGGAACCCCTTCCTCACTCTCCCACTGGGGGTCAATGATGGGGCACTGAGCTGCTGGGGTGCAGAAGCGTGAGTTGGGGTGGGCACATGGTGTGGAGCTTCCTGTGTGCAAAAAGAAAAAAACATTTTTTTACTGTGTTCAAAGCATTAAATGTTATTATTATTATTATTATAAGTATATCAAAAATATGCTTCAAATTGTTTCAAAACATAAAAAAGTAATTACTTTGGTAAACCACTAGATGGTGCTGTACACCATTTGCATTTAAACTTGAATTTTTGACAAGTAATAATGTGGTAAATGTGGAGAAAAACATTATCTAAGGAGATATTTACATCAATCAAACTTTATTGCCGCCTTTTAGGGCCTAGCGAGTCTGAATATGATCCCACTGGTACCTGGCTTCCATGTTTTTCCATGCCAATCAGTCAGAGTAACTCCAGCCGGAGGGGGGTCGAGCCCCTCCCACCACACTCCGCCGTCGCTCGTCTCGCCGACGTTGGTGAACACCGTGTTTTTGGAGATGGTAGCCATGGCGTAAGGGTTGGTCTTGTCCGAAGTGCCTGGAGCGACTCCAAAGAACCCGTTCTCTGGGTTGATGGCCCTGAGTTTGCCTACAGAGGAGTGAGAGGCCTGATTCAGAGCAGCCTGTAGTGACAAAGTCAGGGTGGATTTCAATAGACCTGCACTCACCTTGACTGTCAAACTTCATCCATGCAATGTCGTCTCCCACGCACTCCACCTTCCAGCCTGGGAGGGCAGGCTTCATCATGGCCAGGTTGGTTTTACCACAGGCGCTGGGGAAGGCCGCCGCCACGTAACGCTTCACACCCTGAGGGTTTGTGATCCCAAGGATCTAAGAACAGAAAAAAAGGGTGAACAAAGATGGCTCTACAGTGTATGCAAACTAATTTAATGATTTTCTTTTGCTCTCACCAACATGTGCTCAGCCAGCCAGCCCTCATCCTTGGCGATGCGGGAGGCGATGCGGAGAGCAAAGCACTTCTTCCCAAGCAGAGAGTTTCCTCCATAACCACTGCCGAAGGACAAGATCTGCCTGGTGTCCGGTAGGTGGGATATTAGGACTTTCTCCGGGTTGCAAGGCCAAGAGTTGACTAGAGGAGCTAGAGGAGAGATAATGAAAGTGAATTTTCCCATGAATACTTCCTTGAAGTACAAAAGTAAACGTTTCTGCGTACCTTTGAGTGGGAGAGGTCGTCCTAACGAGTGCTGGCAGCGGACAAACTCCGCTCCTTCAGACAGTTTCTGCAGAACAGGACTGCCCATACGGGTCATGATCCCCATGCTGGCCACCACATATGGAGAGTCTGTCACCTAGAGGATGCACACGATCCAGAGGTTATGACCATAAAACTGCACAGAGACTAATCAGGCTAGATAATAAACCACAACAATGCATTACAAATCATTCACGACTAAAACAATCCTGCAGGCTTATGGTTTTATTGCAGGCTGTTTTTGCTGAGTAGCAGGTATCTAGAGAACAGAAAGTACCTGGACGCCATATTTGCTTAGCGTTGAGCCCACAGGTCCCATGCTGAAGGGAATCACGTACATGGTCCGACCTACAAGGAAGACCAAAACACGCAATTAGAAAACCATTAGGGATAATTATTTCTATATTTTTGACAGATATTTGCAATAAAAGTTGGATTTTTATTTTTATGTAAAATGAAAATAAACCCTTTTTTTTGTTTTTATAATCACATTAATCCTACAAGATCTGTTTAAAACAGCAACTGGTAGATATTAGAATGCTAAAGAAATAAGGGAAAGGTGCTGGACAAATAAATAAGTCCGTTTTTTTAAGAGCTTAAATGTAGAAATAGATCATTTTTTTGACCTCAGTTTATCTAAAGTCAGAGAGGACATCCTCGGGTCAGAGTTGTGTCTTCAAATAAACTGATGTTTGATGGTTTGCTCCATGGGTTCATGTTGACATGACAGCAGGTGATAGGAAATTATCAAGGGGCGCACTAGAGATCAGAGATTACAACATAGTAATGAACTCTACCTGCCTAATGCAGAATTTTTAAATCCGGTTTAATTTTCTTTAGTTGCATTTTTATTCCTCCGGCCAAAAATTTGTAAAATTATTCATCTTTAAATAAATGTCTTCAGTTTTCTTTTGCTGAATTATTCTTTCTCAACTTCAGCTTCCATCTGTGGGAAAAGCCACTAATCCGCCATGAGTTTGACTTTGACTGACATGCATCCTGGGTTAATCTGATTGGATGAAGGATGACAAACAAAGCACTGATTGGCCACAGCTTTGAGCCCCCTCTATTTCGCTAATTAGAGACCAGCATACAGTCACATGAAGTCAGAGCACATATACACTCATTTAACGCAGATTTTCAAGCCTACACCAAAACGTAACACAGAATAAACCAAAGACAAATCAGGAATGCTCATCAATTCAGTTATACGTCTATGAGCAGATATTATGATAACATTTGTACTTTGTTTACTATGTTTATACTTTTTTTCCCCTGCCTATTTGTAGTATACTACTGGCAAATCACCATTTATTGGCATCATAAAGAAATAAAAAACTAGGAGATATTTCATTAAAGAAACAGTTAATCAGCATCATAAAGTGGCATCAAGTGGCTGATGAAGCTTGATACTGGAGGGAGACCATTACTTACTTACATGAGTTGTGCCCAAAACAAGTTCGGAATTGCAAACAACAAAAAATATGCGACGGCCGGCTAATGACACTGAATTTGGGATCTGATTAAAGAACTTTGAAAAAGATTGTTTACAAATGGGGCTTGGTTAGCTTATTGTTTATTGTATGATTAAATTGGTGAAACCAGAACGGTCCCTTTTAACTCTGAACAAAACTAAGAACAACCTCTTTGCTTTGGAGAAGTGTATAGATCATGATGAACACACTATTAAACCCAGGATGGAAATATTTTATACCTTTATTGTAGATTATTAAAAACAAAGATCAGACCTGGGACCAGTCTGTTTATGGAAACAAAAAATGTGTTTTAGATACTTAGATTTTTCAAAACTGACATTCAACATTGCAATGTCTCAGTCTTGATCTGAATATTTCAGTTGCAGAACAAGAAAATTCAAAATGTTCTTGATGACTTTGCTCACCAAAAAAAGTCTACGATTCGGTACTGGATTATAAAACCAAAATCTGCCTACAAATTTAGTCTAAAGTTTTCTTCAGTTTTGATTAAGCACTTTATAATCTGACCCACGGGTCTTTAATCTTCTCAGAGGTGTAGGAAAATGTGGAGTCCTCCAGAGCTACAATCCTGCAACTTTTGTGTGCATCCCTTCTACAACAACTGAATGAAACGGTGAAATTCTCACATCAGCATTTCATTCACGTAGTTAGAAGTCTGGAAAAGAGCCATTCATGTAATTTAGGAGGAGCAGGGATGCATCTAAAAGTTGCAGGATAGTAGCATCTTTAACTAAAGCATTGGACAAACTGCCAGATCGCAGTATATAGTCCAATTCATCAGAGCTATGTACTCCTCCAGTACCTAAATAAGCCAATGTTTCATCTATGCACAGAAAATAAGAGAACCTAACTGAACTACACTGACTGAAAGCAGCCATTTAACAGCAGAGTTAATAAAACAATGCGAAAAGAATTCAAACATTTTAGGTCAGTGATAAACTCCCACAATGGCACAACACCATTAGAAGGAGACATTGCATCTTTTGCCACCTGCAACCTTTAAAATAATCTATGACTCGAAACTAATGGACATCAACCACAGGTAAAGTACAAAACAAACCAGTGAAAAAAAGATTTAAAAAAAAACTAACCAAAGCGAGAGTAAATATAAGGGTTTGCATTGCCTGTTGGATCCAGAGGTTAAAGTCTTTTAGATGTCCCAGATCATGTCTGGAGGGTAATCTGTGACACTTTCAGCTGTTATTTGCAGCAATGAGATAAGACATACATCTGAGATACCAGTCGCCTATAGCCTTGGGTCTTTGGCCCAAACAGAAAAACTTTCTTTCAGCAATCTTAACCCTTTCAAGTAATTGAAAGTGACCCAGATAGGTTAGGTCATATGGATCAGTAGACCTACCTGCCATACAGCCAGGAAAACGGTCTTCTCTGGCTTTGTGCCAGTCTGGTTCACTCATCCAGCTTCCCAATTGGCTCTTCACCCCTCCAGCGGGGATGGGGATGGTGTCCCTCTGGTTCTTGGTTACAATCACGGTCTTACTCTCTACTCGGGCCACGTCCTTTGGGTCTGTGCGGGCCAGCCAACTGCCAAACACAAAGTTTAGCTGCAGGAACTTCAGGGTAAACTAGATGTTAATAGGCAGTCATCAGTATAACTCACCAGTTCTCATATTTAGGAAGCTTCTTGACCATGCCGTCCCTTTCCAGGCCGGCCAGGATGTTGGCCGTCTCCTCAGGAGTACCAGTCACTACTTGGACATTTGCGGGCTTGCACTCGTCTACCGCTCCTTTCACAAAATCAGCCACTGCCGGTGGTAGGGAAGGGATGGAGGCCAGAGAGCGGACCCCGACACCGGCCCCAACTCCACCCTGCCTGTAGAGACAAGATACTTTGACTTAAGAGCTAAACTTTACTGTAGTTGTGATTAACTGGTTCAGATTATTTAGTCATTGCCAGGTAGCGATACTTTTCCCACACCTGCTCTAGTTAGGACACTGATGATACCATCTATCCAAGTGTCCTTTTTTACAGAGTTTTCACATGGATTTAGTCTTCTATCTCTGCCAAGTGTAATCTAATGTTTTCATGCGCAACCATAGCTTTGTTTTGGCATTTTTTATGGGAAAAAAGGGCGGATTAGTCTTTTCTGGGTTTTAGGTTGAACAGCAAACCTCATGATGACATCTGTGGACAAAGGAGGGGCTGTGGGGGAGCCAAGCTATTGTTTGCCAGCAGCATAATATTCATGTACACTAGCCAGTGAGCGGCGGTTGCCATGTTTACGGGTAAAACACAAACCTGTGTGTGTGTGTGTTGCCTGACCATAGAGCATACAGTGTTATCTTCTCTGCTGTTGCTGACTCCATGTGGTAACTTAAACTCTGTATGTTCAGCAGTTATGAGGGAGTACGGATAACTATTTAAACAAGAGTAAAGGATTGGCTGGTTTAACAAGGGTAGCACTTTCACATAAGGTAGATGACATAAAGATTGGCATTATCTCTTGTTCAGATGCGCAGTGTTTTTTTTAGGTGAACACCACGTATGCAATAAAAGCATGCAGATAAACGCGTAAATCCAGTCTAAAAAGACAAGGAAATATGCAGCAGACAGGATGATGAACGTATGACTATGCAGCACAAGAACAAAGAGCTAGAAACTGGTTAAATTACTTTCTTTGAACCTGTGCTTTGAGGTTAGTTTCAGTCATAGTGAACAATTAATCATCAACATGGTGAAGTTTGTGCTGAGAGTGCAAAGCAAATGTCCCAGAAGGCTGAGAGGAAGTGTTCATCTTTGATATTCTTATCTGGGAGATAAACTGGAAGTAAGATCAGGCAGCTGGATGTCAAGAGATGGTAAACCAGAAGGTAAACCCTTTTGGTTTCAGAAAACCCATTATGGGCCATGGTCTTCATAGCTGTATGCAGCTTGGAGCTGAACAATGGATGGTAACAATGAAAACGCTGACTGTGGATGTTCCACATGTACCATATTCTGTTGTCTCCTCTGTTTGACTTTAACATGTGAGCGTGTTCCTAGATGGCTTACCTTTGGACCTCACATAGGCGGGGCTGACGTACATGCAGGTTTGCTGATATTTGCTCATAAACTAAATCCCTGACACAGTGGTTAAGATTTGCCTCTTAACACGGGACGTCCTCTGATTTCTGACTCAGTCTAGGCCTTTGGAGCTGCCCTGATAACTTTTAAACCACTTTCTAATGTCTAGATATCAACAGAGTAGAGATCTATTGATGACAAGAGTCTTATTGTGAAAGAGAAAAGGAAGCAGATCTTAATCAAATGTTAACCATTTGATGAAGTGCACTAAGCCTCCACTTCTCTGAGGTCTTTTGCAACATGTTGGGTTCTTGTTAAAACAAAGAAAATCACCAAACCATTCGCTAGCACTGTGTGACTTATTAACTATACATGCTAATGTCACTGTACTTTCAAGCTAAAGTACAATCTAACAGTTTTTAATAAATCTGGGTAGTGGAAACTTCTTAGTTTATGCCTGTGATGGACTGGCGACCTGTCCAGGGTGTACCCGCCTATCGCCCGCTGAAGATAGGCACCAGTAGCCCTCGTGACCCGATTTGGTATTAAGTGTGATGGAAAATGAAATGGAATGGAAGATTAGTTTATGACCTTTCAAACATTTTAAAGGTATTTATTCCGAGAACACCCGAAAATCTTGTGTTGTTCTCGAAATTGACGATTGTCCGGGTTGCTTCGGTGTGTCAAAGTAAAAACCACTAAAGATTTGTAGTCAGGCCTAAAGCACTCAGTTAAGCCGAGCTTACACTGTGGGATTTTTTGCTGTTTTTGGGCCGATTTTCCAGTTGTGCAAGAGTTTTTCGATAGGGCTGACTTTCAGTCTGATTGTGCGTCATGTAGTGTACAGGGGGTAACGACGAGCCTCTCATGACCACCTCCCGATCAGGAATTGCGAGGTCAGAGAAAATCGAACATGTTTGATTTTCAGTTGTCCGTCCCTGGCTAATCGCTCAGTGGGGAAACAAGGATTCTTCTTCTTCCTCTTCATCTCAGATGAACACACAGAAGTATGGCGGGCAGCGAGTGAAATGGAGTTCTTTCTGTAAAATTGACAGACCGTAGTAGCCACGTTTGCTCAGCCATGCCTTTGTCCAAATACGTCGTCGCCTTTTCTTTTTAGGGCTTTCAGCACAAAATTGCACAAACTGCCAAGACAGCACGTTTTATCTTAGTGAGCTTCATATTCCTGTTCTACTCATTTGGCTTCTGGATAGATGAGTCCAAGTAGCGCCATCTCACTGTGGAGCGGAGTCCGACGTGGTTTTTAGTCGTACGGTGTGAGCAGGTAGATCGCATTAGAGCGTTGCGCCGAACATGCATCGTGAACTGTGAACTCATACTGTACGATAAAACCCTGCCGTTTCGTCGTACAGTGTGAGCTGCAGCTGCGTGCAACGATTGAAAAAAATTGCACAGTGTAAGTCCGGCTTTAGGGAAGTCCCAGAGAATCTTTTGACACATTTACATTTTTTGTGTGAGGACATTTTGGGTACAGAGAAGGGATTTAGAGCATTGATGATTTACACTGTGAGGCTATAGCTAATTGCTAGCTTGTAATATTAGCACCAACTTTATCATTTCATAAAGTATCTCATGTCTTTCTTTTCTTTATCAATCTTGACTGTATTCAATGCTCTTTTGTTTGAAATCTAAACTGCATTACCAAAACGTAATCTCTATACTTCAAATTCAAACAGACGATCTTTAAAACACAGTTCAGGATTAGAAAAACCTTTAATCTGTTCCTGAAAACAAAAATAAATAGGAATTCATCCTTTCAAAGAATTGTTTTCCTGAAGTTGTGCATGCATCGTTGCACCCTGACATTTTACACATTACCATGCAGCTACAAGATGTAATCATTTGCTGAGTTGAGCAGATCAATGACAGATCAGTGGGGTGGAAACTAAACAAATAACCCCACCGTTCCCCCCTAACCCACAGACAGACCCTTGCCCCAGAAACCTTTAGGGATAAAGACCCTTTGTAGAGCTTTTTTTAAAGCGATATATATGAAAACAGTCTGTTCAGTCAGATCTAAAGCAGTCAGGCTCCTAACCATGCAGCTCATCAATTAGGCACATTAATCCTGTCATGCATTTAATTACACTAACTGGAGGGACACAGCTAAACATTACAGTGAGTGTGATCACGATTTAAAGACGGGAGATCACCTGAATAGAATTTCAATTTAAATTGAGGTGAAGCATGTAAAAAAAAAAATTTAGAAATATGCTGTCAAACTAGTCGAGCCAGATCAGATCCTCTCTGAAGATGATCTGATTCTCTTTAGGCTGTGTATGCTTGTAACCTTTGCTCTAGTTTCCCCCCAAACTGCTTCCTGTTCTCCTCTGCAGTCCCACCCTGAACAAGATAAGTTGAAGAATTTTGCCACATGATGCGTTTTGTAAGATCAAGATGTTTTTAACCCTCGGGAGAAGGAGTAAACGTGAAAATCCGGCAAGGAGGGCAAGGAATCCTGGTCCATCTGTTTTCATTTAATAATAATAATTGATCTCACATTGGAGAAAATCACTTCTGCATTTAACCCTTTCCTTTGGGGAGCAGTGGGCTGCCATCGTGGGGCGCCCAGAGTGGCAGTCTGTGGGAGTGGGGCTCTGGATTCCAAGCTCTATACCCTAACCACTAGGCTGCCATAAAGGAACCACACCTCTGAGTGGACAAGCCAATCCACACACACCACAGCCCTGCACACCTCACTGCCCCTACCTCACATATCCTGGTTAAACAGCAGCGTCACAGCAGACAAACATGCACAAAACATGCAGAATTACACCACATTTCATTGACGAATGCACTCAGCAACAGTCCTTCAAGCAGAAACACAAACAGAGGGCACAGGAACCTGGTGCTGGTGAAAAGCGTCAACATGTGTCCTTGGCATGCACCTTTAGAGATGAAATAAAAGCACACACTCATTTAAACTGATTGCTCACATTGAGTCCAGGCCTCCTGAGTGATGCGGCCTCACCACAAAGCCTTCAGGCACAGTGCAGTTTGCAAAAGGAAGAATTACAGACAATTATACCAAACATACAGAGAGAAATATTTATTTTCCTGAATGTCGGTTGACGTGCAGCCAAATCAAGTCTGACAAGTTTCTGACTGCAATGGAGAACCACAAGTTCAAGCTCTGCTTCTAGTAACTATTGAACAAAGGTTAACCCTGATAGGTCACATCAAAAACACATTTATTATTCCAATAAAATGAGATCAGAAATGAGTGAATGGCACTGATAGACTACTCACCTTCGAATGACTCCTAATAAAAGGCAAGACATCTTTGATGCTGACTTTAAATTAATATCTTAGAGACTTTTTTTTGTAAAAGGCGCACATAAGTTAGATTAAAGCTCTTCACAGCTCATATCTGTCCTCAGATTGAGGACTTCGCACTTTGCTCCAGGTAAAAACACCTTCGGTGGATTCCGTCCTGCCACTGCTGCCCCACGATCACAGCCGACTGGCTCCACGGACTCCCCACGCTGCTTTATCACAGCGAACCCCCCGGACACGGAGCTGCAGCAGGGAGGAGGCGCCTCTGGCTCAACATTTACATATGCTAATGTTTGTTAGTTTATTTGTCCGCAGATTGCGCCCATTCTGGTGATGCTCTCCGTCCCTTCACCCCGGGCTGCGCGCCCCGTCCCTCCCGGATGATGCAAACCCGGATGGTTCCTGCCGCGTCGCACGTAAAAGCTGACGTAGACAGAAACCCGGAAGCTGGAGCTGCAGCTCAGAAAAACACTCAAAGCAAACTCCCATACAGTGCTGTTGTTACACTGTTATAAACATACTTATTTATATCTATCTATCTATCTATCTATCTATCTATCTATCTATCTATCTATCTATCTATCTATCTATCTATCTATCTATCTATCTATCT